>NC_060893.1:24825100-25055100 GCF_014805685.1 Silurus meridionalis | reverse complement strand
ATGCTCACAGATGATATCATGTCACTCAGAGCTTCAATGCAAAGCACATGATTTCTGATTTATATTCACATTACACTGGTAAGACCAGAGACAAAAGACAAAATGTTTGATCCCCAACATCAAACACAGACACCAATGCCCAGACCTCCAACTGCTTCATCTGGGAATGAAAAAGCAGATATCAGTATCACATGCTGTTCCTTCAAAGTCCTGATGGACGCATCTACATCTGAGGAATTGTACCAACCAGATGCCACTGACCGAAACACAAATAAATGTTGGACTAGGACACTGAATCCACAGGAACCAGCCATGACAGTAAAACAGTCATCAAGTACATAAGCACCAGGTGGAGATCAGAACTTTCTGCGATCCAGAAAGCATTGAGAACATTCCTGCACACGGTTTTTAAATGAAAACTTACAACTGGAGTGACCAAAATTCATTCTTATTGTCAAAATATATTTTTTTATTTAACAAGGAGGGACTTTTACCCCTGTGTGAATGCTGGGTTGTGATTGGCTAGAAGGAGTTCAGGTGAGAATTCTGGATTGTGATTGGCTGGAAGAAGGTTCAGGTGTGGATGCTGAATTGTGATTGGTTGAAAGAAGTTCAGGTGTGAATGCTGGCTTGTGATTGGCTGGAAGGAGGTTCAGGTGTGGATGCTGGATTGTGATTGGTTGAAAGAAGTTCAGGTGTGAATGCTGGCTTGTGATTTGCTGGAAGGAGGTTCAGATGTGGATGCTGGATTGTGACTGGCTGGAAGGATGTTCAGGTGTGGATCTGGATTGTGACTGGCTGGAAGGATGTTCAGGTGTGGATGCTGGATTGTGATTGGTTGAAGGAAGTTCAGGTGTGAGTGTTGAACACAGGTAGTTTATATTTGTCAGCTGAATCAGTTTTCTAAATGAAATGCGCTGATTATCATCACCTGTAGCCATAGTAACATCCAGTTTCAGTTCCATTCATGCTCTCAGCTTCACCTCTGGCTGTTCTTCACCTCCTCATCATGTATGGATTTGTGTTTTTGAAGAGTGCATCATGCAGAAGGCTGGTGGAGAAGTGAAAGCGAGGTGTCCTTTTCAGGATGCAAAAGGGGATAACACAAGGATGTCCTTCATCCTGGCAGATTTACAGTCTGGCCGTAGAGCCTCTGTTACATCAGCCAACATGCAGGACTGAGTAGAATGTGGAACCCAGGGGAGAGAATGTTCTTCATCACAACACAGGCGCTTCAAGGAGCTTTAAGCTCTTACTCGTGGTCTAAATGTGTGTGAAGTTTGTGTCTTTCTTACTTCTCTTTCTCTTCCGTGTTCTCTATCAGTGCTTTTTATTCCATCTTCTACATCTCCACTCTCTCTCTCTCTCTCTCTCTCTTTTTCTCTCTCTCATATCCCACGTTATATTCAGTAATGGTTGAGGGATGCTCCAGCCACACTCGTTTATGATGTTATGAGATGATCGAGAGTTATGGGGGAGGTGTTTGTGTGTGTGTGTGTGTGTGTGTGTGTGGGCATTTACATAAGACACAGTGAGGTAGTAAAGCTAAGGGTGATAGCCGTGTGCTTGTAAACGTTATGGGAGATGAAGTTCACACCAGATGGCTATCAGAGGGATTATACACTCTAAAAAAGGACTACACCCGGTGTGTGTGTGTGTGTGTGTGTGTGTGTGTGTGTGTGTTTTATCCGAAACATGTTTCACACCTGGTTCTGTGCCCTGTTGGAGAGAAGGTGCTACAAAAAGCAGCGTTCATGCAGAAAGAATGAACAATAGCAGAAAGGCACAAAGGGCACCGAAGAAAAAAGCGATAAACAATTGTCATGCTCTTGAACGCAGCACGGTGTTCAGAGCGAAACAACAGGGTCTGTGTGTCTGAGAGGAGAAAGAAAGGACAAGTGTGTGTTTTTATCAAGCAACAGCAGGGACTGCATTGTGAAACACACACACACACACACACACACACACACACACACACACACACACACACTCTGTTTGTCAGGAAACATTTGACTTCACAGCACACATCACACTAAAACCCCAACAACACAATGGAAGTATGTCAGAAAGAGGAACTGAAGCAACAACATGAACGTCTATAGGTGATGGTCCCTAACCCTAACATGTGGTTTGAAACACACAGAGATCTTCCAGAGTTCTCTTCGAATTTCTTTGAGGGTTTCTAAAGACTTCTTCAAGAGTTCTTTGTAGATTCCTTAATGGTTCTTTCAATGTTCTTAGAGAGTTATTCCAAAGTTCTCTGAGGATTCTTTGAGAGTTCCTCAATAGTTCATTGAGAGTTTTTGGGAGATTCTTCAAGGCTTCTTCCAGAGTTCCATCGGAGTTCTTCCAGGGCTCTTCGAGAGTTTTCTGATGAGTCTTTGAGGGTTTCTAAAGAGTTCTTTAGGAGTTCTTTAAAGATTCCTTAATGGTTCTTCCAATGTTCTCAGAGAGTTTTTCCAGTGTTCTCAGAGGATTCTTTGATAGTTTCTCAAGAGTTCATTGAGAGTTTTTGGGAGATTCTTCAAGGCTTCTTCTAGAGTTCTCAGAGAGTTCCCTTGGAGTTCTTACAGGGCTCTTCCAGAGTTTTCTGATAACCCTTTAAGTGTTTCTAAAGAGTTCTTTAAGAGTTCTTTGAAGATTCCTTAATGGTTCTTCCAATGTTCTCAGAGAGTTATTCCAGTGTTCTCTGAGGATTCTTTGAGAGTTCCCCAAGAGTTCATTGAGAGTTCTTGAGAGATTCATCAAGGGTTCTTCCAGAGTTCTTGCAAAAGTTCTTTGAAAATTTCTTCAATGTTTCCTTTAGAGTTCCTTTAAAAATTCATTGATAGTTCCCCCAAAAGTTCATCAAATCTTTCAAATGTTCTTCAAAAGCATTTCACGGCATGGTGCACTGTATATGGTTATGTATGATACATAGAATATGAGGTTTCTTCAAGGGTTCTTCTATAACAGTTCTTCCTATTTTTCTCAGAGTTTACTGAGTTCTTCGGAAGCGTTTCACTGTGTGTCATACTGTTTATGGTTAGTTATATGACATTAAGTTTGAACCTTGGAGTGCTTAGGAGTTGTTTTAGGCCTGTTTGAAGGTTCTAAAATGGTTCTCAACTTCTTAATATGGGTTTAATAAAAATAAATAAATAAATAAATAAATAAATAAATAAATATGCTGATTTTTAACGAAATATAAAAGCTGGTTTGGTTATCACGAGTCCACGAGCGCCACTGCTGAGCCAGAATGAGCTGTTTAGCATCTGTGCTGAATCAGAGCTGTGTGTGAAGTTTAATCTTCTTTCTCCTCACAGCTTTAACCCTGGTTTTCTAACACACACACACACACACACACACACACACACACACACACACACAGGTCCAGATCCAGCAGAGCTCATTTTACTGAAGCGTACAAAACAGACAAGCTCAGCAATTAACCGTTAGAACGCCCAATGCTAATATGTACCTGGATATAAAGGGGTTTGGAGTCTAAGGATGAAGAAGCTTGTTTGATATTAAGGCCACGTTGAAGCTCTGTTTGTGCAGGATTAGTTTCTCATGAGGACCCAGATGATCGCTATATAGCGGATTATGTCCAGGATTTGAGCTTGAAGTCATCTCGCATCAGATGGCGTGTAGTGTGTGGAAGCATCAGGCCACATTTTATCTTCTAAACCATGATGAACCTTAAACACCTCACCTACATCAGTACCTGACTTTACCAACACCCTTTACAACACACAAACCTGCTGGAACTTCTTCTCAGAAGAGTGAAGCTCATTCTAACAGTAAATGAGAATAAATGTGGAATGGGACGTTTAAAGAGAAGCACAAGAAGCACATAGAGATCTTATGACCAGGTTTCCACAAACCTCTGTTCCTACAGCGTCTTTTTGCTCATTGTTAATATCACCATGTTTTTTCTTCTCGGTAATTTTTACATTTAAATGAGCTTTAACTAATAACTAATGAACTCAGTTGAATTAGCATGAAGTTAATTTAAAGTTAAATGTTAAAGTTTAAAATCTTTAAACAAGAAATTTTTGGTTTTATTTCAGTTTGATTAATGTTTTGGATTTTAATGACACTGGTGTTGATTGTAGGTGTTGAGACAAATGTGGTTCTTTTCTTTATTGTTTCTCCTCCAACTGTGTGCTGAAGGGCCTGAAAACCAGGGGAGACACTTCTCTTCTCTTCTCTTCTCTTCTCTTCTCTTCTCTTCTCTTCTCTTTCCCTTTTATTTGCTTTTCTTTACTATTCTTCCTTTCTTTCTTTTCATTTAATTTCTTTCTTCCTTTTTCCTTTTTAACTTTTTATTAGTTTCCTTATTTCGTTCTTTCTTTCTTTCGTTCTTTCTTTCTTTCTTTCTTTCTTTCTTTCTTTCTTTCTTTCCAATCTTTTCTTTCCTACTTTACCTTTTTCCTATTCCTTTTTCTTTATTTACATTCATCCTTTCCTTTCCTTTCCTTTCCTTTCCTTTCCTTTCCTTTCCTTTCCTTTCCCTTCCCTTCCCTTCCCACACACAGGCTCCGAGGTCATTTTTCCACCTCAGACTGAACTTGTATTTTCCCACCCTGAAGTGGACGAGGAGTTTAGAACCTCATATGTTCATTCGTCCATTTCACTGATTACTGAACTCATCTTCATCTCATCTCATCTCGCCTGGATTACTGGTCTCATTTGGTTGTGCGTGAGAAAGAGTGTGTTCCACTTGGATCATCACGTGGTGATTTAACTGAACACAGACGCAGCGTTCCATATCCCGGCATCATCTACTGGATCTTCTCATCTCTATAAATACCTCCGTGAGACCTGAGGTTTATCCAGAACGAGAGAAAAACGAATACAATCTTAGCTCCGTTTCTTTCTCTCTCTCTCTCTCTCTCACACACACACACACACACACACACACACACACACACACATATTTATGGTTCATGGTGTGCAGCATAATAAACACACTCCAGCCGAGAGAGACGTGAACATCTTTGTGTTTCCGAGAAAAATCCAAAAATCTGTGGACACCCGAACATAAGATTTTTGAACGTCCCGTTCCACATTTAATCTCCGTCTTCAGTATTTCTCATATGTATATATATATATATATATATATATATATATATATATATATATATCCTTCCTCTTTCCTTTCCTTCCTTTTTTCCCCCATTCTTTTTCCACTTTTTTTCTTCCTGTTTCCTTTAATATTATTTACTCTCCTCTTACTATTCCTTTCTTTTTTTTTTACTTTCTTTAATCCCACATTTGGTCCCCATTTGCTCTTAAAGTGAGCTCCACTCTTCTGGGAAGATGTTCTATTAGATTTTGTGGAAATTAATTTATACACAACGGTGTTAGTAAAGTCAGGTACTGATGTAGGCGAGAAGGTGAAGAGGCCTGGGGTGCAATCAGTGTTTACATTTATCCTTAAGGTGTTCAGGTTGGAGCTCAATAGCAGGAGATCTTCCACTCTAACCCATGGAAAGCAGATCTTCATGGAGCTGGCTTTGTACACAGGGGCACCTTCATGCTGGAACAGATTTGAGTTTCCTATTTTAAGTGAGGGGAAGTTTCATTCACACATTCACAGTTTGGCAAAGAACCACATGTGGCTGGAAAAGTCAGTACTTTTGTCCGCCTCCACCAGCATCACAAAAATGCTTTTTTGGACAAATGGTTCTTATTCATGTTCTTGTACTGAATTATATTGTTTTTGCTATAAAGCTGTGAGGAAGATTGTGATTGGTTGGTGGTATTTAAAAAAAAAAAAAAAAAAGTGGGTGTTGATTGTGTGAGCGAGAGCTGTCCGGGTCCTGAACCAGCTGAAGGAACTCATTTGTGAACAAACAAAACAAACAAACAATTGATTCAATTTGATTTTGAGCCTCACTGGTTTGAGATGAAAATAAGGAGGTGAAATCATGCTATAAAGCCAATGTAGCACTCTGGAGAAGTTTTACCCTTTAAGATCTTACAAGTGGGTTTCTAATCTAAGAAAACCAAAATGCTATTCTTAAAACTTCAAGTCTAAATGGCAGCCTCGTCCATTTCTTAACACTGCAGTTGTTAGAACAAAGCTGGAGCCCCTTCAGCGCTCTTAATATTATGCTCATATTTGTGTTAGCATGTAAGTGCTATGAATAAGTGGTAGTCCGACATCATAGGACGAACGCAGTGCTTCATCGAGACTACAACCCGCTTCTCTCCATGTTTACGCAGGTGTTTATTAAAGCGCTCCCTATGCTAGCGCAGTGCCGTGGGTGTTTCCTTGGCGCTGTTCTGCTTAATTACGGCATGTACGTGTTAAACGTTCCTGCAGGCGTTAATTCAAGGCTGAACATGTTGAACTCATACCACACGGATTCATCACATGCTTTAAACGCTTCAAAGCAACTTGTGTGAATTAGTGGGTATTTAATAGCAATGTGTGTGTAAAACAATTAAAAGAAAGGACGTGTTTGTTTGGTAGTGCGGAAAGGAATCGTTGTCGGTACCGTAATAATTCAGTAGTGCTGAACGACAACGCCTTGGGTGTTAATGCAGCCGTAGACAAACGGAAAATATACTACAATCAGCATTCGTTTAGTAAGAACAGACATTACGCGATACCGTTCAGCATTCAGGACGTAGGCTGGGAAATCATTGTCATCAGTATTAGCGTGACGCCGAGTGTTTATACAAGGGCATCAGTGTTCAGCACTGTTTGAGTTCGTCCTGCATGGCAGGTGTGTAATGCCGTATTATCGGTATTAACGCAACTTATTCGGCAGTGATGATTCAGCACTTTGTGTATAAATGTAACACTGTCAGAATTCCTTCAGAACCGAAGGCATGAAATTCAGTGTCGTCAGTACCAATTTAATTGATTACTCAATTTAACCAACAGAATGAAAAGTGTTTTGCATTCATTTGATATGTTCTATTTCCTTTTTTCATTAAATATCATAAAACATTGAATTCATATTTTATTCAACTGAGCAGGCGTTCGATTTCAAACGGTTTTAAAAGTGTATGTTTACAATAAATAATACCAATTATTATTAATAATAATGAACTATAATTATTAGAATAATTAATTATAATGAACTGCAATAATAAAAGGATGAGCAATTTTGCGTTTTTTCCCTTTCTTCCCTCTAACCGTGACAAAAACCGAGGTACGAACAGAACCGTGAAATGTGAGTACCGTTACACCCCCAAGTCAGTATTCAAACACTATAAACGTTTCCTCGACAGTATTCGTCTAATCAGCAACACTGTATGACATTATTGAGCAGCACTAAAGTTCAGTCAGAACGATCAGAACGTCAGCGTTGATTACGGTATTCAGGTAACACTATAGACTTCATTCAGGAGTTTTAGTATTAATCAGTTGTAATTCAGAACTATTAATACTACTGAAACAATGTATAGGTTCATTCTGCAGTTGTAGTGCTAATTCAGAACTGTAGGTAATTAATTCAGTACCGTCAGTATTAATCCCAGTATCAATGCAACACAGAGTTTATTCAGAACTATGTCTATATTGAGAACCACAAGGATGTAATTCAGAACTATTAACACTCTACAAGTCATGTAGCTGCACTAGAGTTAATTTAGAACTATCGCTTTTACTGTAACACTGTAAAAATGCATTCAGCAGTTCTGGTGTAAATTCAGTACGGTCTTTATTAATGACAGTGTTCATGTAAGAGGTTAAGTACTATCTGTGTAAATTCAGAACTGTTGGTACACATGCAACACTGTACAAGTTTATTCAGGAGTACTAGTGTTAATTCAGAAGTAATTCAGAACTGCTAATTCAGAACTGTACTGTGCTAATTCAGAACTGTACTGTAATTTAATTCAGTACTATCAGTATTCATTCCAGAATTACTGTAACACTGTAATAATTTATTTAGAAGTTCTGGTATTAATTCAGTAGTCAGTATTAATGCAACACTGTACGAGTTTATTCAGAAGTTCTGGTATTAATTCAGTAGTCAGTATTAATGCAACACCGTATGAGTTTATTCAGAAGTTCTGGTATTAATTCAGTAGTCAGTATTAATCTCAGAATGAATGTAACACTGTACGAGTTTATTCAGAAGTTCTGGTATTAATTCAGTAGTCAGTATTAATGCAACACTGTACGAGTTTATTCAGAAGTTCTGGTATTAATTCAGTAGTCAGTATTAATGCAACACTGTACGAGTTTATTCAGAAGTTCTGGTATTAATTCAGTAGTCAGTATTAATCTCAGAATGAATGTAACACTGTACGAGTTTATTTAGAAGTTCTGGTATTAATTCAGTAGTCAGTATTAATGCAACACTGTATGAGTTTATTCAGAAGTTCTGGTATTAATTCAGTAGTCAGTATTAATGCAACACTATGAGTTTATTCAGAAGTTCTGGTATTAATTCAGTAGTCAGTATTAATCTCAGAATGAATGTAACACTGTACGAGTTTATTCAAGTTCTGGTATTAATTCAGTAGTCAGTATTAATGCAACACTGTATGAGTTTATTCAAGTTCTGGTATTAATTCAGTAGTCAGTATTAATGCAACACTATGAGTTTATTCAGAAGTTCTGGTATTAATTCAGTAGTCAGTATTAATCCCAGAATGAATGTAACACTGTATGAGTTTATTTAGAAGTTCTGGAGTTTATCCAGTAGCCCCGGGGTTTCGTATTGAACCCTTGAGCAGCTGTTGTTCTGAACACCTGTGCTTCTCATCTCCTAACACCCTGAGCACCCCCTAAGGGGAAGGCGCGCTGTAGAGGAGCTCTAACGGTGTGTTCAGTGAGATGTTCCTCTGATGGTCAGTAGCTCCACATCTCAGGGGGAAAACGGAGTGTCCGGGTCACTCAACAATCACATGTTCCAAGTGTTTCATAAACACTGCGCGTTCTTACTTTTCGTTACAAAAAAAAGAAAGAAAGAAAGTAAAAATGAAAGAAAGTAGGAAAGAAAGCATTGTAACGCTGACGTGTGCCGCACGTCTCATCTCTCCCAGCACGTGCACCGAGCTCTACCAATTAGTGTTTATTACAGGTGGACAGGCTGGCGCGCGCGAGGAATCGCATCGCATCACATCACATCACATCACAATTAAATAAAATATAATGATAAACGAGGTGACTTACAGCTTCAGATAGAGACGCTGATCCACTCCGGTGTCACGCGCCCTATAGAAAACCCCACTCAATGCTCACACACACACAAACACATCTGCGCGCGCTTCCCGTTAAAAATCTTGGTGTGCGGTACGAAGTAGAGTGGAGCGTGTACGCGCGTGCGTGCGTGCGTGTGTAAGCTTCTCCTTTACAGTCCGCACTGCTAGAAAGAACAGCGATGTTTATTGTCACACAGCAGCACACAAACCACTTGAAGCCCACAGACACGCCCCCTCGGTCATTGCCAACGCCCCTCACACACCTCCCCCCCCTCTCTATCCCAGACGCTCGCGCTATCCACAGGTGTGTACCTGAGACACGGACAATATACAATACACCCCATTGTCTCATTGTGTTCAACGGCAGGTGATTAGGTCACGCGACTCATCGTTCCCATTATAACCATCATAAACTAATGCAGTTTCCAATACAACTATTAACATCAATGCAACTCCTAATAAAACCATTATGATTAATGGAACTTACATTATAACCATTAAAACCAATGCAATTTCCATAACAAATTAAAATTCCCAATAAAACCATTAAAATTATTATAACAATTGAAAACCATTGGAAAACTCATTATAACCATTAAAAAAAAAAAATCCCATTATTGCAGTTAAAACCAATACAATTATCTTTATTCTTCTTCTTCTTTCGGCTGCTCCCATTAGGGGTCGCCACAGCAAATCATTCCCTGTCTGACCTCGTCAGTCAACCTGTCCATCACCACTGCAAACAGGAAAGGGCTCAGAGCTGATCCTTGATGCAATCAACCAATCATCCAGCAATACAATTCTCTTAATAACCATGAAAACCATTACAGTTCCCATTATAATTATTACAACTTCCATTACAGCCATTAAAGCCATAATATTTTTCTATTCTAACAATTAAAACCAATATAATTCAGTTATAAATATTAAAACTACTGGAAATGTATATTAGAATTTTCAAAACCAATACCATTCCTATTATAACAATTTAAAACCCATTACAAATTTTATTATAACCAATAAAACCAGGACAAATTCCAAAGAAAAAAGCTTCAAAACCAGTACAAATCCCACTATAGCCATAAAATCATTGTAAATCCCATTATAACAATTAAAGCCATTGCAAATCCCTTTTTATTTCCAGCAGGAATATTGGATCGGTTTTGCTCCTATTGAATTTGAGCATACTTTAATTTTATTTCATGATTATATATATATATATATATATATATATATATATATATATATATATATATATATATATATATGTATAATTGCATAATTAAAACTATTAGAAGTTCACCTCTGCCTCTTCTTTTTCACCAGTGTTTATTAGAAACGTGTCCTTGTTGCCATGGAGACGTAGTTTAGTCCTGGTGTAGCGCACTGTAGTGATGTCACTTGATGACTGTCCCGTCACCTCCCCAGCGTTTGTGTTATCATTTCTCATCAGTCTGCAGCTGTGTGCAGATGGGTGTGCCGTACGGCAGCCCTACATCTGTCAAACCCTTATACATCTGTGTGTGTGTGTGTGTGTGTGTGTGTGTTGATGTAGCGCATGTGAAGTTAATCCTTGTGACAGCTCACTGGAGGTGTTACAGTCCCGTGATAAATCTACAGTACTGTGTGTGTGTGTGTGTGTATATATATATATATATATATATGTGTGTGTGTGTGTGTGTGTGTGTGTGTGTGTGTGTGTGTGTGTGTGTGAGAGAGAGAGAGAGAGAGAGAGAGAGAGAGAAAAATAAAACACTGTGTGTGTGTGTGTGTGTGTGTGTGTGTGTGTGTGTGTGTTCTAGTAAAATTATCAGTGAGGAGGTGGGTTGATGGGCGGAGTTACTGAATTACCAGTAAATCCTGAAGTGCCGTATTTCTTATTCTACAGTAACGAATAACACGACAATATACGTTTATAGTTACATCACGTTTTACTCCATGACTGAGTTCTTGTTCCCTTTAACATTACAGGAAGCCTGTTCATGTCCCCTCCTGTTTACTGACCATGTGGTTTATTTGCTGAGTGTAAACTTCATGTTCCTGCATTTGCATCACCACTACCACCACCACTACAAACATCAACACCACTACCACCTCCTCCACTTTCATTATAATCACCACTACCACCACCACTACCACCACCACTACAAACATCAACACCACTACCACCTCCTCCACTTCCATTATAATCACCACTACCACCACCACTACAAACATCAACACCACTACCACCACCTCCACTTCCATTATAATCACCACTACCACCACCACTAACACCACCACTACAAACATCAACACCACTACAACCTCCTCCACTTTCATTATAATCACCACTACTACCACCACCACTGACACCACCACTACAAACATCAACACCACTACCACCTCCTCCACTTCCATTATAATTACCACTACCACCACCACTACCACCACCACCACTACCACCTCCTCCACTTTTATTATAATCACCACTACTACCACCACTACAAACATCAACACCACTACCACCTCCACTTCCATTATAATCACCACTACCACCACCACTAACACCACCACTACAAACATCAACATCATTACCACCTCCTACACTTCCATTATAATCACCACTACCACCACCACTACCACCACTACCACCACCACTACAAACATCAACACCACTACCACCTCCTCCACTTTCATTATAATCACCATCACTATCACCACCAACATCACCATCACTAACACCACCACTACTAAAACCATCACCACCACCACCACCACCACCAAAACAATCACCACCACCACCACCACCACTAAAACAAACCACCACCACCACCACTACTAAAACCTTCACCACCACCACTACTTAAACCATCACCAGCATCATCACTAAAACCATCACCACCACCACCACTACTAAAACCATCACCACCAAACCTAACACTATTATTACCACTAACTGACTGACTCACAGTGTCTATTCCTCACTAACTTTTACTTTGTGTGAGCTGAGACTGGATTGTCTGTGGTTTGGTTATATTTACAGATACACCACAAACCACACACCCACACACACACACACACACACACAGGAGAGAAAATAAAGAGCCCAGCCTTCCATTTAAAACTGTGATTTATGGAGCAGTTGTGCATCTTAATGCAATAATTTAATTGACTAATATTAACATAATAACAGTAGCACAGTGTCTGGATCTGTTTACACAGGCTGTGTGTGTGTGTGTGTGTGTGTGTGTGCGCATTTTCTCTCATACAGGTGCAAAGGGCTTTATCTAATGTAATATTACATTCAGTTTCCTCTGTAAACTAATATAATGGATTGTACTCCTTATTTTGATTTCACTTTGCTGACAATCATGACGCTGAAACACAAACACGCAATCACACTGCTACGTTTACTCCTGTGTGGACACACAAACATATTAACTACAAATAATACATTCAGAATCTCTCTGTTTCTCTGTCTCTTTCTCTATCTACAGTGGTGTGAAAAAGTGTGATTCCTGATTTCTTAAAATCCCAAACTACATGGCCCTGTGTGAAAAAGTGTTTGCCCCCTAAACCCAATAACTGGTTGGGCCGCCCTTAGCAGCAACAACTGCAATCAAGCATTTGTGATAACTTGCAGTGAGTCTGTTACTGTGCTGTGGAGGAATTTTGCTCCACTCATCTATGCACATTTGTTGTAATTCAGACACATTTGAGTGTTTTCGAGCATGAACAGCCTTTTTAAGGTCATGCCACTGCATCTCAATAGGATTCAGGTTAGGACTTTGACTAGGCCACAAAAAATCTCCCAAAAAATAGACTCCAAAGTCTATTTTGTTTTTCTTCAGCCATTTAGAGGTGGACATTCTGGTGTGTTTTGGATCATTGACCTGCTGCAGAACCCAAGTTCGCTTCAGCTTGAGGTCACAAACATTCTCACGGACATTCTCCTTCAGGATTTTTTGGTAAACAGCAGAATTCATGGTTCCATTTATCACAGCAAGTCTTCCTGGTTCTGAAGCAGCAAAACAGCCCCACACCATCACACTACCACCACCATATTTTACTGTTGGTCTGATGTTCTTTTTCTGAAATGCGGTGCTACTTTTACGCCAGACGTAACGACACACACCTTCCAAAAAGTTCAACTTTTGTCTCATCAGTCCACAGATCATCAAAAGGTTTTCTGGCAAAACTGAGATGAGCCTTTATGTTCTTTTTGCTCAGCAGCAGTTTTCATATTGGAACTCTGCTGTGCAGACCATTTTTGCCTGCAGTTCTTTGGATGTTTGCTGTGGGGTCATTTGTGACCTCTTGGATGAGTCATCACTGTGTTTTTGGGGTAATTTTGGTCCACTCCTGGGAAGGTTCTCCACTGTTCCATGTTTTTTTGCCATGTGTGAATAATTTCTCTCACTGTGGTTTGCTAGAGTCCCAAAGCTTTAGAAACGGCTTTATAACCTTTTCCAGACTGATAGATCTCAATTACTTTCTTTCTCATGTGTTTCTGAATTTCTTTGGATCTCAGCATAATTTCTAGCTTTTAAGCATCTTTTGGTCTACTTCATTTTGTCAGGCAGGTCCTATTTAAGAGATTTCTTGATTGTAAACAGGTGTGGCAGTAATCAGGCCTGTGTGTGGTGAGAGAAATTGAACTCAGGTGTGATAAACCACAGTTTTAACCAAGGGGCAAACACTTTTTCACACAGGGCCATGTAGTTTTGGATTTTGTTTTCCCTAAATAATAAAAACCTTCATTTAAAAACTGCATGTCGTGTTTACTTGTGTTCTCTTTTACTAATATTTAAATTGGTTTGATGATCTGAAACATTAAGTTTGACAAACACGCAAAAAAATAAGAAATCAGGAAGGGGGCAAACACTTTTTTACACCACTGTATCTGTCTGTCTGTCTGTCTGTCTGTCTGTCTGTCTGTGTACTTTTTGTCAGTTAGACTGAGCAGTATACACTGTATATAATGCAGTGGCGGGCTGTCAGGCCTAAGCCTAAGCCTAACCCTATTCTAATTCTGATATTTGTTCTATAAAATGTATTAAATTGCATTAATTTATTCCCAGCAGTTTATTCTCTTCATTTCGTGGCGTTTTTCTTGTCTGCACTGCTTCCAGTAAATGTATGTAGATGTTAGATTTTTTGTCTAATCAGATTTCAGCCTCTTTATGCTGCGATGTCAATCTAATCTGCCCAGGGCCTTCAGAATCAGTAGTGCTGGCCGATGTACCTTAAACTATATTAGCAATAGGTCTGTTTCTTTAACTCAGTGGCGGGCCGTGTATTTGGTACCTGGGTCTTCAGTGAGGACTTACCCGACTTAATCCACCTCTAAAAACCACCACTATCACGTCGCAATTATAGAAACCATCAATACAATACAAAAGAAAGACATTTCACATATGGAGGTGAAAACCATTTTACTAAAGCAAGAAACCCAGTTAAGACTCCAACCACAACTGTGCACCTACAACATCTGGACTAGTTCAGAATCAATATTTGTCCAATAACATGACAAAAACATTAAAATGTAAATAAAATCCAACCTACTCACCAGAGATGCAGACTCATAATGTGCAGCGCCCCCCAGAGGCTGTAATCCAGTGGTACCACTCGTATCCACTGGTCTGGTAGTGGTGAACAAACCCTTTCCCAGGCTGAGACACGCTAGCTAGCTTCAGGGTTGGCCGACATCCTCAGGATGTCTAGCTTTTCTTCAAAATGGATTTTTAAGTATGTCCCACTAAAGGCCCAGGTACCAAATGCACGGCCCCCCACTGATATAATGGTATATTGCATCTTCATCTCAGTGCTGAAAAACATACAGGTATAAATCTCTCATTCTCATGGGTTGTTTATTTATATCTATTTACTTTTTATCATTAACAAAATGATAGAAACCAGATGTTTGTGTTTGTTAGAGAAATTGATCCACAAACAATGAGCCTTACATTCTGCTTCAGATCTTGTGTTCACCTTAAATAATCCCTGATCCCTCACCATCCCCAGAGATCCACCATCTGCTAAATTCCAGATAATCGA
Source organism: Silurus meridionalis (assembly GCF_014805685.1). Taxonomy (NCBI): domain Eukaryota; kingdom Metazoa; phylum Chordata; class Actinopteri; order Siluriformes; family Siluridae; genus Silurus; species Silurus meridionalis. The sequence goes on along the minus strand of NC_060893.1, from coordinate 25,039,908 downwards.
ACTCACCTGATCCACAACTCTGGCAAAAGTTCATTGTCAGTTTCTGGGATTCAATCCAAGTCTAAAATCCATTCGGCCAACTTAAAAAAAAAAAAACTGGCAGGAGTTCCCTGCAGGAGAGGAAATGCCAGCTGGTGTCCGCACAGTGGGTTCGAGTTTGATGCTATGAACCGAACTCTTAGAGACTGTTAAAAACAAATTAAAACCCACACCAAATTCTTAATAAAAGCACAATAAAAGCAGGAAGGCGCCTCGCAGTGAGGAAAGCAGCGTGTGAGAACAAAGTGAGAGCAGGATCCAGGAGGAAACTGTTCAATAAAAACACAGCTAAAGACTGAGAGAGAGGACAAATCTGGGAGTAATTTGAATAAGAGATGGGACTATGATATGGTTGTTCATATGTAGAACCTCCTAAATAAATAAATACGCTGAAATTAAACGTCAAACCTGTTTGGAAAGCACGTGTCCTGGATAGGAAACGCATTCAGACACTTAAAATCAGTGATCTCCAAAAAAAAGGTTAATTCAGATAAACTCATCATCACAAGTAATCAGTCTATCAAAAGCATGTTAATGGAGGCTTTATATAATAAATAACAGATTCACTATTTGGGCAAAAATGTTGGGACTTTTCCAGTCAGGTGTATGAAGTAAAAGGTTTGGAGACTCGCCCTGTTTACAAGAAAGTACTTTATTTATCTACGTTTATACACTATCGCCTTCAAAATAGTCCCCTTTGCACAGCAGTACAGAGCTCCTGCAACTTCCGGAACATGCAACCTCTGGAACGTGATAGTCTTCTTTTTGAAGTGTCAAGAATCTTACCGGAATTCTGCGATGGTATAAACAGTGAGCCAGATCTTCATCTACTCGGGAAGGGGTCGAAGTCCTTAGGAGCCAAATCTGGTGAGTAGGGTGGGTGCAGAAGTGAGATCATGTGTGAGGAGAACTCGGTGACAGGGTACGCATGTGGTCCGAACTGCAGAAGTGGTAAATCACGTGGTCAGAATAGCACCAGTTGCACAGCTCCCAATCTACACAGGACGATGCCTTTTGGCACACTGACTTACGAAGGTTGGTGCTCCCTGTGACTGTGCATGCAGCCCTGGGCTGCCATCTGTTGGCATGTTACAAAACTGGTCTCAAATCTTTTTGGAACCATCCTGTAGTTCTTCCTGTTAGCACAAACCTGGAGGAACACAATTGTGTAGGATGTCTTCGGACGTGGCAACATGAACATTTTCCTTCACTTGAACTTGGAGACCCAAACCTGTTCCAGCATGATGATGCCCCTGTGACCAAAACCAGCTCCATGAAGATATACATTATATGGGATGCTTCTATTGAGCTCCAAACCTATGAACATGATGAATGTGAATGCGACTGCACCCCAGGCCTCCTCACCTCACCTACATCAGTACCTGCCTTTACTAACACCCTTGTAGTTGAATGAATCTCCACAAAAATCTCCACATGAATCCAGTGGAACATCTTCCCAGAAGAAATAAGCTTATTATAACAGCAAATTAAGAATAATTGTGTTGGGTGTGCACAAACCTTTGCCCAACACCACCACAGCCTGTCAGTCTAAATTGATGTTGTGTTTTCCTTCCTGAGATGTTATTTATTTTTAATCAATTCCTTTTTTTCCCCCTCCAGCTACAAGAACTTACAGAGGTTGTGAGAGCTTTTGGTAGTGCTGCTTTATCATCATGGGCACCACTGGAAACAATCTACTCTGTAAAACGCAGGACTGAAATCACTGTGTATAATGTATAAAAAAATACAAAAAAGCAAAAAAACCAAAAGGAATTCTGGATTGTGATTGGTCAGAAGGCGTTGATGAGTTTATTAGAACAGTAGCAAATACCTGAAGGTAGTGCGGGTTTATTTATTGAATTATTTCATTTCTACTATATTCATTATTATTTAGTATTATTTTTTTATTAAATTTTTATAGTAACGACGTACAGCAAACGCTCCACAGAAAACAATTTACGAAATAAACACCGACATTTCTGGAAGGAGTCTCCAGTGCCAGCTCTGGAGAAAGAGAATTAAAAAAAAGAGTGGAACTACACAGCAAACTAAGAACATCTGTAGAAATATATTTATTTTGTAAATATATACAATATATAATTGTGTAGCTTTTAAGGAGTTTACAAATGCATTTCAGGTGGTAAAGAACCCTGAACTTTACAAAAACCCATTGAGGAATCTTGATGGTCTCCATAGGAATGTGTGTGCATTGTTGTAGAAGTCATAACAGGATCTTATTTCCTTCATTGGTGTTCTAATGAGAGAAATGGATAAAAAGGGTAGTAAGGGTGAAAACTGAAAGCACAGTTTTCTCCCTTGTTCTTCTTATCTTCTCGTTTTCTCATATATATATATATATATATATATATATATATATATATATATATATATATATATATATATAGGAATCGACTCACTAAATGATTCGTTTTGAAGAGTTGATTCATTTGCTAATTGATTATCATAAAATGAAGGAAGCGTAAGTGGTGTGTCGGATATATTACATGTCTGAAAGACGAATAACAGAAGCGGAGCAGCAGGAGGAGGCAAAAGGAAGTTGTGGAGATGTGAATAAAGGAGAAGGAAGTGGTGGGTGGGGAGCAGTGATGGATGAAAAGAGGAACGTCAACGTGAGAGACGGAGGAAGGAGAAATTTATAAAAGATAAGAGCTCCTGCCTGTAAAAAACAAAAAAAAGTGTGCTCTTAGATAACGTGTGTGTGTGTGTGTGTGTGTGTGTGTGTGTGTGTGTGTGTGTGTGTATACTCCAAATATCAATGTCTCTCAGCATGCAGCCTGCAGCCTTCTGGCTATATCCTTCCATTTCCAAGTCAAGGTCATGTAGAGAAATCGCTGGATCGTTGCTTCTGCCCCCCCCCAATCCCCATCCTCCTACCCACAATGCCGTTCTGCTTCTCGTGTTCTTATTAAAACCCCGCCGCAGTGTTCTCTCGGATGAAACGCCGCCGCTTTCTATCGCTGCTGTTATTGTGCTTGACCTAACACCCGCTGCTGCTTCATAAGCCATCGATAGTGTCCGATTGCATCAGGGAGCATGCTGGGATGTGTGTAGGGCTTTACACACACACACACACACACACACACACACACACACCAAGGCTGAGGAGTCACTAAGTGTCATTTTAAAGGCGATTATCGGCCCAAACGTTTCTACAGAACACTTCAAATTTTCTCCACTGTAGAAGAATTCGATTTCTTTAGGTTTCAGGTGAGAATCAGCTCAAATCCAGAACTGTTCATGGTTCTCTGGTTGTCCTTCTGAACCCTTTATAGATTCCATGTAAAAACTCACAATAGAAAAGCGTTCAAACCCAAATCAGAAGAAAGGATTAAAAATATCCCTGAAATATTCCAGGAACCTTTTGGGGAACTGCCATAGAACTTCTTTTCCAACCATGAATCTTTTATGGAGAATTTTATCAACTCAAATGTTTCTCCATTTAACTACATAATACTTCTAAAGCTGGAGGAATCAGCTCAAATCTGAGCTGCTTTATCAGCTTTACTCTTGGAGAATCCTCAGGTTTCTTGACAAAACCCCGAAGAACTTATTTTCTGAAGATACAGCTTTTAATGGTTATACATTATATAACTGTGTTTATCGGCCCGAACATCTGGTACACTGGATCCCAAATGTTCTCTGATCTCACATCCAAATAAGGATATGAGAATCTGCACAAATTGAGAGTGGCTCTTCAATAGTTCTCTTAGAAAACAACATCTAGAGAACCACTTTGCAGATCATGGAATAATGTGTTTTTTTTGGTCCAAACATCTTGTACCTCACATACCCTAAAGATATAAGAATCAGCACAAACTAAAAAAAATGTTGATTTAAAAGTTCCTTAAAATGTTCCTTTAAGAAAAATACCTAAAGAAGAAACAATTGCAAATGTTCTCTAAGCTTACATCCACAAATAGATCCACAGATATAAGAATAAGCACAAACTTAGAATGGTTCTTTAATGGTTCTCTTGAAGAAGAACATCTGAAGAACTTAATTTTTGAGATTCTTAACATTATGGAACAATATGTTTATCAGACCAAAATTGTTGTACATGTTCTCTGAACTCACATCCAAAAAAAGATAATAATAAGCACAAACTTAGAATGGTTCTGCTATGGTTCTTTTGGAGAAGAACATCTGAAGAACTACATTTATAAGACTGTAGCTTTGAAGCTTTGTACCTCATGAAACAATATGTTTTTTGACCAAACATTTTGTATGTCACATCTGCTAATCGTATAAAAATGGTTCACTTGAATAACCCTTGAAAAACGTCCTAATAGGTTCTTTGAAGGACCCCTGAAGAATTATTTTTTCCCTGAGACTGTAACTTTAACATTATGGAACAATTTGTTTATCAGACCAAGTTTCTTATACACTGGATATCAAAGGGTTCTGTGGTAGAGTGTTCCTCATTCAAAATTTTGAACTTTATTTATTTCGGAAACGTTAGATCTCCAATAAAGAGCCTTTTTAATATGTTTACTACATTTCTAATCATCTAATAAAAAAAATAGAACCTGGTTATTACGTGATGATACTTAAGAGCTCCAGAAACCCAGGGAGGAACTCATTTTCTCAGAATAAAGCTAATATCATATGCGATGTATAAGAATTGACTCTTCGAAGATCACGTTGCTAATAGCTGGAGTGAAAATAATAAATCTGGTAATGATCATTGTAACAAATGGAGCTAATATTAATGAGAGACGATCAAGTCGTGACCTGTGAAGTGTGCACTTCATGGATAAGGGCTTATTACTATTCTCAATATGTGCTCTTTTAAGAACAACTATAATTAGGATTAGGTGCTGCCTATACAGACAGACATGATAAAGATGGAGGGGGGAGACAGTTGCTGTGTGGAGGACACGAGTCAGATGGTCACCAAGGGCCCTGGAGCGTATTAAAAGTGGGTTTAGACAGCGTGAAGGGCTGAGGGAGGAACAGAAGAGCGCCTCGGCCTCAGGGAGCCTCGGGCGGATCACACGTCCATCCGGTTAGATTAACTACAAAGTGAAAAACAAGCAGAGAAAGAGGAAGCAGGGAATGAGACTGTGAGCGAGTGCTGAAAGGAAGGGGGAGAAGAATCAGAAGAGGTGAGCAAGAAGTGCACTCCATCACAGTTCCCTGAAACTAATGAAGATGACTGTCTGAATAATTAAAGAATAAGGCAAGGGCTGTTTTCTAAACCATTCTCGAGTAACTCCATAGTGCACTAGTGGTCCACAGTTGGCACTGTGGAATCCCAAAGTGTTCAAATATAGCAAATAATACTTATTATAGACTATTTGGCAAATAGGGTATGTGGTTTGGGACACACTTCCGTTAATAATGCAAATTCTGTATAGCGGTTTGGGACACAACCGCAATGTTGTCTGATGGGTTATACTCTTTATACATAGTGTCCTATAAACTGGGCATGTCCTAAATCACACACTTCCTTTAATAATGCAATGACTGTATGGTGGTTTGGGACACACCCAAAATAAGGTCTGATGGTTTATATGCTTTATACATAGTGTCCTCTAAAGTAGGGTTTGTCCTAAACAACAGGTCCTTCACAATCTTCCTGGCCCTGCACCGCTTGCTGTAGATGTCCTGCAAGTAAGGGAGCTCGGTATGCTCAGCTGACTGCACCATACACCGGAGGGTTCGCCTGTCCTGCATGGTGCTGTTCCCGAACCAGGAAGTGATGCTGCACGTCAGGGCGCCCCTAAATGGTGCAGGTGTAGAAACTCTTTAGCACCTGAGAGGAAAGTTTAAAGTCCCTTAAGCCTCTCAGATGGTACAGACGCTGCTGGGCCTTCTTCACCAGGGTGTTGATGTGACAGGACCAAGACAAGTCCTGTGTAATGTGAACACCTAGGTACCGGAAACTGTCCACACTCTGCTGATGTTTAGCGGTTGGTATGACCGCTCCTGCTTCGTGCTGATCAACTTCTTAGTCTTGCTGATGTTCAGGAGAAAATCGTTCTTCTGGTACCATCTCTTAATCTCTTAACCTCCTGTAGGTAGGCCGTCTTGTCATTGTTGGAGACCAGGCACACCACAACAGTGTCGTCAGTAAACTTGATGATGGTTGTGGAGTTGGAGGTGGCCACACAGTCATATGTGTACAGTGAGAACACTCAGAACACAACCCTGGGGAGCTCCAGTGCTGAGGGTGAGGGTGGATGAGGTGTGTTTGCCCACCTGTACGGCTTGTGGTCTGTCTGTCAGGAAGCTGGAGATCCATTGACAAAGTGGCAGGCTCAGTCCCAGGACCTCCAACTTAGAGGTGAGCGTGGAGGGAATTATGGTGTTGAACTCTTAACTGTAGTCCACAAACAGCATTTTTGCATAATTCCTTTTTCTGTAGTCCAGATGGTTTATCGTAGTGTGGAGGAGATGAGCAATGGCGTCCTCAGTAGAGTGGTTCTGGCGGTACGTGAACTGTAGTGGATTCAGTGTGTCTGGTAGTGTCGCAGTGATGAAGTCTCTGACCAGAACTGTGTGTGAGTGTGTTGTGTACTCGTTTTGTGTGTTGTTGATCCGGAGACTCAATATTTTATGGACATTGGATTGACATTTAAGTACAAATGTGAACATGAAATTACATATACACACACACACACACACAAATGTACACACACCAAGGCATTAAAAGCAAACACAGATGTTGTTCTGACATTTGCATTTGAACATGCAAGGGTCAGTCTCCTCCATATTAAGCACAACACGCACGCATGAAGGTCAAACAGTGTGAGCTGTACTGAATACTGAATACTGATTAGACCACAGTGTGTGATTGAAAGAATACAACAGTGCAGCTAATGACTCGATCTCAATGTAGGACAGAAGGTCGGTTAAACACACATTACTGCAGATTGTTATTAACTCTAGCTCTTATTATGTCCTGGATGGAAGAAAACGATGAAACTATCTTTGTAAAGGTTTGCATTTGTCAGGGAGGAGGACTGAGAGAAATATTAAAGGCTAGACTGTTCACAGACCCTGTTTCCCCCTAATCCTGACTGTATATTATAGCACTATAGAGCACCAGGAATCACTGCAGCCCTACAAGGCACTTTTGGCCAAACAGGAGCTCTTGACAATAAACATCCAGTTTGCTCTCCAAAACCTGTGTAAACATCTGCCCCATTCAAGGGCCAACACTTGCAGTTTTGCCAACTGCTGGTGTTTGAGCCACATCTCCCCATACCCTTCCTGTCCTGTCTGAGAGAAGATTAGTGCTTATGGTGTCCTGGATGGAAAACAATTCAAATATCTTCATAAAGTGGTTGTGTTTGTCTGGGAGGAGGACTGAGATAAAGATTAAAGGCTGAACTGATGGATAAGTTCACAGGCCCCCACCCAACTAAATCCTGACTTGTTTGAGTACGTCTCTGCAGCTGGAGTCACATACCCCCTATGGCACACTGCCAGAGACCCTGTCTCTTACACAGCCAGCACCGGTTTGAAACCAAGTCAACCAGGACCCCAGCAGAGACAAACTATATAACATTGGGAAACACTGCAGCACTACAAGACAAATTTGGCCAGACAGGTCAAGACAGACTCTTGAAAATATACATCTTTTGGGCCCATTAGAAAGGTCCTTAACTCCCTTTGTTCCTGGGGTGCTGTGTTATGGCTGACTCCAAGCTTTCTAACGTCACAATATGCAAAAAAACACCAGAATTATTTAAAATGATATATGAAGGTAATCATGTTTTGAAAATGAAGAGGTGCAATCGAGAGCAGAATAACTTTTTTTTTTACTTATGTGTTGCAGATAGATATTCTCTACTTGAGGATGCAAAGACATGAGGATGCAATAACAGGTAAGTGAAGTTCTTAGTTTAATAAACATGGGCAAACAAATCCAGAGCGATAGGCAGAGTCGAGGTCAGGGTAAAGATGCCTTGACCGAGCAGGGCAAACTGGACCACCAATGAATCACAAAACTGAGTGAGAAAAATGAATAAAGTAAACACACAATAGCAATATGATACAAGATGAGTTGGCAAGTCAGGCGTATAAAAGAGACGCTGAGCAAAACTTTGCGTTGGACTGTCCAAAAAGGTGGGATGTGGTAGTTAAGGCATTGGCCATTAGACCTGAAGGTTGTGGGTTCAAATCCCAGCTCCTGGCCTCCAGAGTGAGGCCCTTAACCCCATAGCTGCTCAGTTGCATGAATGACATAAATGTAAGATTCTCTGGATAAAGGCATCTGCCAAATGCCATCAATGTAAATGTAACGTAAAATGTAAATCAGTACCTTGGAAAGAGTTAGCATTGCCCATTGCAGGAGGTGTCATCTTTGGCAGCCATGTTTGCATGCTGTGGTGTGTGCTGAGAGTTGGAGTTGTGATTTGTAACAGACAACCTCAGCAACTCATGCTATTTATATCAACATTGTCAAAATCTAATGAAGCAGAAGTTTTGGAAAGAATACTATTCAAAATGACTCTGTTACCAATCTAAAAAAAATAAAAAAATAAAAAAGTCGAGCTCCATTCTGTTTACCCCATGCAGGAGATAATGATTTGTTTGGTGCCTATAGACAGCTGACAGACTCTCTGCCCACCTGTGAGTGAGGTGCTCATTATCAGACCTTGGAACGTCTAATTTACATATCACAATTTCGATTGAATCAGCAAACCTTTACAATTACTCCTACAGTTTCACTTTAGCATGCATACTTAAAAAAAACAACAAAGAAATACCTTGATAGGTGACAACCGGTGGCATTTTATAGAACCTAAAAATTGGGATTTGTGAGGAAAGGAATGGCATGAGTAAGTTGCCTTTGTTTGATAAAAGGTGGGCAATTGCAGTTTGTGGTTAAAGAAGGGGCAGGGAAGGGCCGGGGGGGTGGATGGGGCAGTAATGCACTATTGGGGTACAGGGATAAGAAAAGTGGTAGCACAGCATGGGACATGGGCAAATTGCATGTGAGACACATCATTTATATTTATGCCACGCTTTTTTTCATACAATTACCAGCAATTGATGGTTAAGGGCTCAGCAGTGACAGCTTGGTGGTGCTGGGATTTGAACATGTGACCTTCCAATCCAAAGTCCAATTTCTTAACCACTGAGCTAAAACCTTCCATCATTAGGGTGTGAGGGTCTGGCCAAGGCATAGGAGGAACTTGGGCAAGTTGCTTGTATCATTGTTTGAAAAGATGCATTATTTTAGGTCTATGGGCAGATCATTAATAGGGCAAGTTGCATCATTTTGGCAGTGATACACTGTTGGGGTGTGAGGAGAAATAATTGATGGGGCATGACCTGAGCATTGGGATTTGTGGTTAAAGAACAGGCAGGGCACTGGCAAATATGATATGGGCTGGGTATGAATAGGTTGACTAAAGACATACTATTAGGATTTGTAGGGAAGGAAAGGGGCAGAGAAAGGGCAGGACAGAGAGGTTTGTGAGAAATGGAAGGAAGGGGCATGGTTAGGGCATCAGAAATTGTGGATATAATTCTAGAATATATAAGGTGCCTCTATGTAAAGCAAAATAATCCAAATTGTGTCTACGGATGGTCTATTGAAGTTTTTGGTTAAGGAAAAGAGTGGCCCATTGGTAGGGGTAGTTTAATGTCTAAGAAATAGGCAGAGTGGGTGGTCCATGGGGGAAAAGCTTTGGACATGGGTGGAGATTCGGGCAAATACAATGTCCCAAGGAACAGCCAAAATTTTTTACTTTTTGCACTTTTTCATATTCCTTCAGACTCACCCGATGTTTCCCCTTGCAGATCACATGATTCCCTTCATCTTGGACTCTTCACACCTGTTCGAGAAAGTAAGGCATTTGCATGATGATTAGACAGCAAGATGGCATGCTGTCACAAAAAATGACATTTAATAAGAATTTTCTGAGCTGGCTCATGCCTAATCTAATCTCTCTCTGTTAATTCTACAGGAGAGTTATGAAGAATAGACATAAATATTGCTGATATTCTTGATATGCAGCCAAATGGAGACAGCTTGTCAGCTCAGATCTGCCATTTTCAGATTGCTATATTTATATTCCATCAGACCTTCAGATCATTTTTAGAAGGATGGCAGGGTAACATGCCCTCTGCTAATGTGTGCCTATTAAAATTAGAACATACGGTCCTGAACATATGGTGCAGCTTTACATTTTATGTAAAAAAAAAAGTTTAGAGGTGATTGAAATCCATCGACCGTTTTTAGCAGTTAGCTTTAAAGGTCAAAACAGACTGTGACGTTCAAACCAATAAGTCAAAGCTCTAACCTCTTTACCTTGTACTCTAACCTTTAGACTCATGACAGGGTTGAATTGGTTTGAAATGATTTAGTGGTTATTTGGAGCTGTATGGTGATTAAGAACTAAAGCTTGCACAGCAAAGGCTTCCAGGGACAATAGAAACCATGTGCCATAGGAACTAAAACTCGCTGGAGCCAGTTGTTTGGTTTTGAACTTTATCAGCAGATTCAATTCAAATTCAATTCAAATATTGTTTGTCGTATCTACATCACTTGGTGCAGAATAAGATCTTCTCACATATACACAAAATGACAGGTTTCCTGTTGTTTGGTGCAACAAACAGTTGTGTCTGGGAAATGCTTGACTCAATAGTCTCTGTTTTAGCACCTAGACAATGTCCAAACAGCAGTAATGGACATTAATGAAGTAAATGTTAATCATTACTGTACTTAAGTAGTTTTTTCGTATATCTGTACTTTACTGAAGTATTTATTTGGGGAGACTTTTACTTTAACTTCACTACATTTCCAAGTTAATTATTATTTTTTTTAATCAACTACATTTAGTGAAATCAGTCGTTCCTTTTTATTTATGAGGATAAAAATGTAACTGGTCAACCACGCAGCGAGTCACCAACCAGGATCAAGCGCACTTGTTTTGCCACTTGGTGTATCTACTGATCACCAACATACAGTTCAGCATCAGTTCAACATCAAGCAGAACATTTGGAAAGGAATAAATGATGAAGAAACTTCAGACTTGAACTCGACACAATACACGTGACCTCATTTACATGATTTTTATAAAGAAGGTTTGGGTTCATGATAATTGTAATAAATATCAATCAGTGTTTGACTTATTAATATCATTCTACAGTATTAATAAATCAGTGTGCTGAGAGTCACATTGCAGTCTTTTTATTAAATAAAGAGTCTTGATGATAATAAGAACATTATAGCTTTAATAAATTATAGTACTTTGGATAGGTAAGTACATTTGATGGCAAATGAAGTAAAAGTTTATATTTACTGGAAACATATTTTATCAAGTGTATCTCTACTTTTACTCAACTCTACATGCTTTGTGTGATCTACAAGTCTTCCCACCATGTCTACTTCCAGAAGTACTGATGCATCACCTCTCCAACTGAGTTTATATACTGGCTAGGACCTAGTAACCCAGCATCAGAATGTATTTATTGATAGACACGTCAAGGTACTGCTGTAAGAAGTGGTACTGTAGTGGGAAGTAGTAGCTCAGTGGGTTACTGATCAGCAGGTCAGGGTTTCAAACCCCAGTATGACCAAGCTGACACTCTTGGGCCCTTAAGCAAGGTTCTTAACCCTCAGTTCTCCAGGGGCACTGTACCATGGCTGACCCTTCTGTCTGAGCTAACTTCATAACGTTGCTTGTAAATGTGAAGAAAGACTTTTACTGTGTTGAAATGTACTTGCGAAAGTTATCATTAAGAGCTTCTAAAGTTAAATGCTGTAAATGTAGGTGTAGTAATCAGGGTGCGGTCAAGCATCAGACATTAGTTAGTAAGTAAACAGTAATTGTCTACACTCATGTTTGGTTTGTGTAAGTTTCATTCCTTTTTATTCACCCCCACCTCCATGCTCTCATTCTGCCACAGACATCACAGCAGGATATTCTGTAGCCGGCAGTGGATAGATGATTCAATTCGATTCTGGTGACGTGTCTAAGCCAAAATAATAGAGTGACATTTTGGTATTTTCCCATTCTGAAATTCCTCATATTATCACCTTGTAACCTAAGAGATGACAGGCATTAAAAGTAAATTTATTAAAATGTTCTCTCAGCAAAATGTAATATTTTATATCCAAAAATGATCTTTAAAAAATTTATACATTCTCCAGTGCATGCAGTCACCTTTGCGACCTGCTAATTTTCTGCTCTTAATGCATTCCATACTCAACAATTTGAAATGTGCAAGTTTCATCTTCAGTAAAAAACTATTTGAATTATTAATATAAGAATTATATAAGGTATAAGAATTGATTCTAAGAAAAGAACTGGCTGAGCTAGCTAATTCAACTGAATTATACACCAATCAGGCATAACATTATGACCGGTCATAAAATGACTGATTACTGAATGTTTTTTTCTCAGAGTTGATGTTAGAAGCAGGAAAAATGTCTGGGTCAGAGCGTCTCCAATACTGCAGCTCTTGTGGGATGTTCCTGGTCTGCAGTGGTCAGAATCTATCAAAAGTGCTCCAAGGAAGGAACAGTGGTGAACCGGCGACCGGGTCCTGGGCGGCTGACGCTCACTGAAGCACGTGGGGAGCGAAGGCTGGTCCATGTGGTCCGATCTGACAGATGAGCTCCTGTAGCTCAAACTGCTGAAGAAGTTTATACTGTTAATGTTTGACGAGTCAGAACTGTTTTAGCAGCAAATGGGACCAATACAATATTAGGCAGCTGGTCATGTCTGATTGGTGTATATAAGTTATTATAATTACAAGCTGCATTTGGCATGTCAACATTTTATGCATATTTAAAACAATTCTGTTTAATTATAACAATTTTTGCTACTTTATCTATCTGTGCTTCAGAATGAAAAACCACAGTACACACTTTTGTCAGCATCTGATTTAGTCTAGTCAGGGTAGGGAGGTGAGAAGCCCTGGGGTGCAGTTAGCTTTTCTAAATTACCTCAAATGTCTTCAATTGGGTGGAGGTCAGCTCTCCAGCTCTCTGTGTCCATCTCATGTAAAGCATAGCTTCATGGAGCTGTTCAAGCGAAGGGAAAAGTTCATGCTAAGGAATCCAGAGACATCCTACACAATTGTTTGTCTTTAACTTTGTGGTAACAGTTTGGAGAAGAACCACATATGGCTGGAAAATCGGGTGTCCCAATACTTTTGACATAACAGCGCAGGTTGAAAATAGCTTTTTAAATCAAAGATGTTCCAGACATATATGAATTTAGTGTCTGCTTTATATCCCTCTGCTCTCTCCATGCATTATTAATAATAAAATTACAAGAAGAAAAATATTTCTAAAGTTATTAGATTTTATTTTTGCCAGTGAAACATCGTAATAAACTCTACTTCATCCTAATGTGATTAGTTTTCCATAAACCCAAACTGCTCAAGTTCAGCGTCTCGGCGTCTCATAATCTCGGACAATTGACGAAGCATCATATCGAGACAAATCTCCGTTCCTCCTCCAGTTTTTCATAGACTTCAGGTTCCATCTCATAAATCATGATTGATGCAGCATTCAAGTTTCGCTCATTAGTATTCTGAGGAAAAAAATCGAAGGGAATCATCAGTGCTGGTGAAGCTGAAGCTGCCGTGATGAATCAACTTCGTATTTCCTGTGTGGCAGAAGATGTAGCTGGTAAAAAGGACTGAGGAGGAGGAGGAGGAAAAGAAAACAGGACACAAGCTGAGGGGCAACATTGAACAATATTGGTGTGAATTATCCCTCAGTTTATCTGTAAGAAAAAAAAAATGTCTCCAGAAATGATACAGAATAAAGTTTAAATGGACGAGTATCACTGTGCTTCGAAAATACTGAAATTCCAGCCGAACTGTTTATATTGAGATAAAGTGAAGCCGTTTTGAGAATAGGGGCAATGGGACGGAATATTGCTCAGCAGTAAACAGCAGGCTATAAACAACCAAGGCACTCACAACTGATCTCAGCTCAGAGGAAAGTCAGTGGTGTGTCCAAAAATATCAGAGACAAGGTCAGGGAATAAATTGGTTCGTAATAAAAAAAAATGCATTTTTATACATTTAATGGGATGTTTCCTACTGTGAATTTGTGTCATTTTTGATAATAAATGAAGACTGAATATGACTGACGTGGCAAACTTATGTCCTATGAATCACATTTAATTACCACATACATCAGCTTGCAGATTATCTATCATGATTAGTTAGCAATGTTCTAGCTGTCGGAGATGTTGAGACAGACGTGAGGGCAGTACAAATGGTTTTAATGATGGTTTAAAACAAAATCAAAACCCAGACAAGGATAATGTGATGAGGAAACAGAAAACATTAGGCATATCAAATATGTCAATCTGGTTCAAACAGGGAACGAAAGACTGGGAAAGTCAGGAGTGGAAAACAAAGAAAAGGTAAAAAACTGGGTGTTATTTCAAGTGTATTGACTCTTTAGTAGTCTGAGTGTGAGATAGAAAACAGGTCTCCCTCAGGTGTATGAGAACCCAGCTCGTTCCTCCGAGGTAATCCAGTCATCCAGTTTTACCACCCCGGGAGTTGAGTGTGGATTTTTCTAGGTATGTTGTCTGGCCAATAATGTTTAGGACATGGATGGTGAAAGGCTACCAGCCCTGAGATGGAAGGTTTTAAATGAGAGTCATGAGTTAAATACAATATGAGCTTGTAGGTAACAAGCTGGATTTTGCATGGTACACATATGAGAGGGGTATCAAAAGGGTTCGAGACTCGCTCTGTTTACAATAAAGTACTTTATTTATCTACTTTTACACAATGACACCTTCAAAATAGTCCCCATTGCACATCAATACTGTGCTCACAAACGTTCCTGCCACTTCTGGAACATGTCCTTGAAGTCTTCTTTTTGCAGTGTGTCAAGCACCTTCTGCAAGTCGCTCTGGATCTCTACAATGGTGTCAAAATAGTGACCTTTGAGCTGGATTGTCATCTTCGGGAAGAGGGCGAAGTTTGCAGGAGGTCTCGTGGAAGTGAGATCATGTAGATTGTTCTTAGATGATCACCATGCACAAGTTGCCGGACGGTTTCAAAATCTTCAGGGGATGGGGTCATTCCTGATCTTTTGTTGCCTTCCAGTGATGTTCTTTGGCCCTTGAAGCTCAGGTGCTGCCTAAAACACCTTAAATGACTCGTTGCATCATATATCAAAGGTATGCAATGTCAAACGTCTCTAAAGCAGATTTGCCCAGTTTACAGCTGAATTTCACATTTGCTCTTTGATCTGACTTGCTGTCCATGAGGAAATCACAGGCATGGTAACGCAAGCGGTCAGAATAGCACCCATTAAACCATTAGTCTCGAAACTTTGTGATACCATCTTGTAGATGATGGGGTGTGCAGTCAATGTCCCAGTCCTCACACATAGTATTTTGCATTCATGAACGTGCACCCGCATTCATATATTTGGAACCACAGAGATGTGAGGGAGTAAAGATGAGTTTGGGCTCTGGGTTGTTGTGGCCAGTAAAGATGATGAATGGGTGCTCAGCTCCCTCCAGCCAGTAACACCTTGGGCTTTTTGCCAGGTTGCTAAGAGTGGAGTGAACCTACTCTAGTCTCAAAATCCTGTCTTAAGTTGCTAAAAAGATTTCTCTGCTGATGGGTTTCAGAGGTTTAGTTTTTTCTTTTTGAGCAGTGAAGTAATAGAATGGGGTATAGTACTGATATGTGAGAAAAATGAGTAAAGCCAAAAAACTTTTAAGGTCCATTATTGTTCTGAATGTGTTAGTGATTAAGTCATTGTGGTCTTCTTGACTTGGTCTCTCGTGGCCCTGTTAGATAAATGTTAAAAACCTTATAAAAATGTGGGGAGGTGGGAGCTTAGTGTTTAAGGCATTGGCCTTTGGATCCGAAGGTTGTGAGTTCAAATCTCAGCCACGCCAAGATGCCACTCCTGAGCCCTTGAACAAAACCCCATAGCTGTGCAGTTGTATTAATAAAATAAATGTAAGGCACTCTTTATTATAGCAAATGCCAAATGCCATAAATAAGAATATAATTAAATCCTTGAAACAAAATAGTGTGTTGGTGAGTAGTTTTTCTCCAATTTGATGTTGATGTTCCAAGGGGTGTTAAAGGACATGATGGACATGATGGAAGGTTGATGTAGATGTATTTTCCCAGCATGTCTTTGAGAACATCATTAATGAGGCATAGATAAACAAAAGGGGCTACAGAGAGCCCAAATAGCAGTACTAAATACTCAGAGAAGTCTTGTGGATGTCCAAGTTGGTGATGACGCAAGTCAATCAGAGTTGTCTCAAGAAATTAACCATGGGGGATATTGATATTTAACAATAAGTTTGTGAATGTACTAAAAAATGTTTGGTGACTGGTTGTAAGAAAACTGTTATGTCTTATGAGGTCTTGTTACTAGCATGGCAAGTCTAACTAGCTGTATGAACTTAAATAAATAAAAAAACTAAATTTTTATGCTGGAAGTCAACTAGCTAATTCTAATACCATCTGACCCCAGGAAGAGAAAATGTATCTAAATAATTTTAATAAATAAGTATTTTTCTTCTTTTTCTTTCAGATCCTCCCATTAGGGATCGCAGTGGATCATCCATCTCCATACCCCTCTGTCCTCTACATCTGCCTCTTTTAAACCACATGTCCAAACCATCTCAATCGCATCTACCGCACCGTGTCCCCAAAACGTCCTACATGCGCTGTTCATCTAATAATCTCATTTCTAATCCTGTCCATCTTCGTCACTCTCAACGAAAATCTCAACATCTTCAGCTCTGCTACCTCCAGCTCCGTCTCCGGTCTTGTACTCAATGCCACTGTCTCTAAACCATACAACATCTCAGGTCTCACCACAGTCCTATAAACTTTCCCTTTCACTCTCACAGATACTCTTCTATCACAAATCACTCCTTCTATCACTCTTTTCCACTCACTCCACCCTGCCTGCACTCTTTTCTTCACTTCTCTAACACATTCTCCATTACTCTGCACTGTTGACCCCAGGTACCTGAACTCCTCCACATTCTCCACCTCTTCTCCCTGCAACTGCACCCCTCCACTGCCCTCCCTCTCATTCACACACGTACTCTGTCTTACTCCTACTGACTTTCATTCCCCTTCTCTCCAGCACGTACCTCCACTTCTCCAGGCTCTTCTCAACCTGCTCCCCACTCTCACCACAAATCACAAAATCATTCACAAACATCATAGTCCAAGGAGACTCCTGTCTAACCCCGTCCTTCAATCTGTCCGTCACCACTGCAAACAGAAAAGGGCTCAGAGCCGATCATTGCACCACCCTCACTTACTTCTCTGACACAACTGACTTCCTCATACAATACCACAACTCCTCTCTCCACCCTGTCATACGCTTTCTCTAAATCCACAAACACACAATGAAATTCCTTCTCTATACTTCTCCATCAACATTCTCAAATCAAATTATGCATCTGTGGTGCTTGTCTCAGAGAAAGTTCATAAGCTGATATATATTGGACAATGAATAAGTGAAAGAAAGTTCTGTGGAGTCTAAATAAAACAATTTTGTCTCTAACAGAAGAACTTGTGTAAGATAGAGAACAGGAGAGAAGATGTGATCAGACTCCATCACCCCCACAGTCACACATGGAGGTGGAAGCTTAATGGTTTGGGGTTGTTTTCAAATCCCAGCATCACTAAGCTTTAATGCTGGGTCCTTGAACAAGACCCTTAACCCTCAACTGCTCAATTGTTTGAATTAGATAATTGTTAACACATCTGCTAAATGGCATAAATGTAATGCTAATATAGTGAGTAAAAATACAATTTGTAAAACCTGAAGCTTTACACTATTTGGGAAGGTTTGTGGACACCTGAGCATAAGATATGTGCTTCTTTTTTAACATCCAATTTCACATTTAGTTCCCATTTTCTGCTATAATACCCTCCACTCTTCTGGAATGTTCCACTAGATTTTGGAGTGTGCTTGTGGAGATTTCTGATCCTGATGTAGGTGAGGTGGTCTAGGGTGCAGTCAGCATTCCAATTCATCCTAAAGATGTTCAGTAGTGTTAGAGCTCTATAGCAGGCCAAAATCTTTCACTCAAACCTATGTAAATACTTTTGACGTATAGTGTATTTGATGTTGTGTTTGTAAAAACAGAAGCGATGTGCTTTTGTATCCTGATGGTTTCTCATGGCTGATTTCTGAGCTGTTCAGTAAATTAGCGGTGTAGCTGTAAGCTAGGTCAGATAAGACTGCTTTACAGTAATCCAGTCTGCTTCCCACACACTTGCAGTCTGTAAAACGATATGAAGTGGTGATATGAAGTAAAAGTATGTGATTCTGCAAACCTTATTGGTGTGATTCCTACAGCCCAGGTGACAATCATAAATCACATCTAGCTCCTCAGTGCAGGTTATATTTGATCCTCAGAGCACTGAGATAAATTTTTATCTCTTTTCAAGAGTAAAACGCTCAGAGTGATCATCTCAACCTTCACACAGGAAGCTGTCAACTGTCACCGAGCATCAACCCTGAGTAAAAGAAAGAGCTGCGATATGAAGAAAACAAGATTTACATCTAAAGGTGATAATTTGAAACTAAGCTATCGTAAAGTGTAGACCATTGTGAGAGCCTAGGAGGAATCACTAGCCTGGTGAATCTGCCAGTTCTTAGACTAAGCATAAGGCATTTGTGAAAGTACACCAGCTTTCATATGGAACCATGGAGATGTGAGAGAGCGAAAATGAGTTTAAAGTTCTCAAGATCAGTGAAGAAGATGAATTTATCCTCAGGTCCCTCCAGCCAGTAACACTTTGTGTCTGAAAGATGGGGTGAACTTACTCTTGTCTCAAAAACAGGCCATTCCATGATAGATGTCACTCCAGACGACCGTCTGCTCTCTAAATAACACTTACAGAGTTCGGACGTATTTGTCACTTCGCCATATACCATGCAATTCCGTCTGGACTGCGGCTCATCAGAACTGACTTCACCGTACAACAAGACGATGAGCCGCAGTCCAGACGGAATCGCATGGTATATGGTGAAGTACGGAATATGTTGGTTCAGCATTCCTTTCACTCATTGGAACCTTCCCTGCTCCAAAACAACTCCAAAGCATTAAGCTTCTACATCCATGTGTGACTGTGAGGCTGATGGAGTCCGATCACATCTTCTCTCCTGTTCTCCATCTTATGGAAGTTCTTCTGTTAGCGACAAAAATTCTTATTTGGACTTCACACAACTTTCTTCCACTTATTGACTGTTTTCTTCTTGTGCGTTTTTTGTGTTTACAAAGTTTGTTGCACAGAAACAGAAGGAACATGTTAAATTAAAATTAAAGACTTTTATGTATATATATGTGTATAGAGAGTGTTATAGAGAGAGAGAGAGAGAGAGAGAGAGAGACTCGAGACAGAGAGATTAGCAGGTGAGTTGGAATTGAGAAAGATAGAATGTCATGTAGCCCATATCTAATCTGAGATCAGTTGTTTACAAAAATGTAATAGTATCTGATCTGTTTTAGACGTCACTGGAAACGTGGAAAGAGGTTGATAATGTAAATGCAGCTATAATTGTTAGATGTGGGAGGAGCTAGTATGGATTGCTCTATGACATTTCTGTAACGGTTTAAAACTAAAGCACAGTCTCAGGCTTTTAAACATCTGTAAAGCTCATGAATAAAACCTGTGTGTACAGGAGGGAGGAAATTACCTGCATGTGAGCAGATGCATCACCAACTGCGGAGAATTCTCCTGAGAGAGATCTGTTTACTGTATGAAGTGTGCTGCTACACAACACTGCCATGTCTTTTATTCTCTCTAGATATTCTCTGTGGGGAACATTTTTATAGAAAATACAAGAGCCATCAAGTTTATGGCTTTGAGTCAAGCAGCATTTCTTTCCACTGTGGTTCTCAATATTACTGCATTATACAGTAATTCTTCAGTTTTTCTGCCACCAGTGACAGCACACATTTGTTGTGTGCGTGTTGTATGTTCACTGTGAGAGAAGGATCTGAGGAACTGAGAGATGTTCTTGAGAAAGATAAAAACTCAGATATCTCCTTCATTTTACACTCTTATTGCAAAGAGCTTTGGTTTACTGATGATTTACTGATGATGGTTATTTTCCAGTTACCACATAGCAGCTTCCAGAGCAGGCATGAGACACATCTCAGCCATTTATGTTTATGGCCCCACACTTAGGCCTTCAGGCTCCTGGATTCTTCCTCAGCCATCCAGGCTCCTGGTCTCTCTTTCAGGCCTTCAGGCTTTTGGTCCCAATTTCAGGCCTCCAGGCTCCTGGTCCCACTTTTAGGTATTTAGGTTCTTGGTCTCACCCTCAGGCATTAAGGCTGTTAGTCCCACCCTGAGGCCTTCAGACTCCTGGTCCCAACCTTTATACCTTCAGGCTCCTAGTACTACTTTCAGGCCATTAGGTCCTTAGTCTGACTCTGTTCAACTCTGTTTACTTGAATGTTCTTTTGTTAAATCCTACAAAGGATGTTTCACATTCAAAAAAGCTTACAAATGCCTCCTGGAGATTTTTTTGTAATCCATTCGATTGGAGACCGTGAGTTCTCTGCATGCCGATTCACACATTTTACCCTTTTATGAGTAATGCAGAAACGGATAACCTGATAGTTCAGCTGGGATTTAGAGATAAATGAAGAGAAGCAGGTAAGAGAACAGCTGGTATTATGTCAGTGAGAATAGGAAATAATTGGTTCTGTGGAAATGCCATAGTAATGAATAAAAAATAAAAACAAACAATTCTATATGTAAATGTTGCCATGTGTGGTGTAAAACCACGAGTATCAGTAACACAATACACCACACTGTTACATAGAATTGAATGTTATTTTCTTTAGCTAGTGAAAAAAAAGGAGCTTTAAAAGCTTGCAACAATGATGAATCACTCCAACCGCCTGAGAAGCAGCGAGCTTATACAAATCACACAAAAGCACTGCAATATCTTTATGTATGTTATAAATAAGAGCTCGAAGCAGTGTTCACTCTGACTGAGCTGCTTTAATGGAAAGAAAATAAAAAAACACAAGGCTTTGTTGAACGACTTTTATAGCCTTTGCTTTCACTGATTAAGCTTTAGATTTATTGATTGAAACAGACAGTACTTTGTGTTATAGGTCAACACTGACTTTTGCTTCAGAAATATTTATGCATTAATAAAAAAGAAGAAAAGACCATGCAGAACCTACAAAGCAAAAATGGGTCCAATGTTGGATTCTGGGATTTGGATTTGTTTTTCCAGACGTGGATTTAAACTAATCTGGTCAGTAGGGAATCTCTTGTCTTGCTAAATCCTGTTAAAAAGAAACCCAAAGAGCTCAGTTGTGTGAAAAACACTTCAGCGAGGAGAAACAAGCCGTCTGGATGTTGAGTTCAAATGATTTTATATATGTTCACTTCGAACTCAATAAAGGTAACAAGTGAAAAGTGGATTCGAAGGTGATTTTTCTGAGCAGGTTTTCAGAAAGGTCTATAAATCTTATATATCTTTTATATGCTATAACAGATTACAGATTGATAAACTGTTTTTCCAACCCAAAAGCTGTCCTACATATTTATGTATTAATTGTAAAAATGTACAGGGGCCGCATCGACAAATTGACCACTGAAAATCAGCTGATTTTTAATACCAGTTGGTCTTGAAATGGATTTGTCTACTCTTTTAGGGTTGCAGGTAGCAAGCATAGTTACACCTGAGAATTAATACACATTCCTGTCATTACAACTTCTTATTACCCCAAATCTGAACAAATTCAGTGCTTACTGCAGTGCTACTCATCAACACCACTTTAATCTCCTGCGAGTCACACATATGTCTCGAGTCTCATTAGGTGATTGAGATGAATTAGCCTGGTTAGATAAGGTGACATTTAATTAATAATAGCAAGCTCAGGGTAATGAGTGGGAAATTGTTACTTATTCTGCTGTACAGTGTGTTCCAGTGTTTCTGGAATACTAAAAACTAAGTTCAAAAGCAAAAGCAAATCATTCGCTTCTGTATAGACTATAAAAGCAAGCCATTTGCTTCTGTATAGACTATAAAGGCTGCTAAGACATCTAGGTCATTATGGTAGAAAATTAAAAACAAAATGTTATGCTACACTATTTAAAATAGCTTATTGAATTTAGAGAAATGAAAACCTTGAGTTTTCACGATACCTACAGGCTTTTGCACTCCTCCCACCAGGATCTACAGGCCTTTTTATCACCCTGACACCTCCAAGCATTTCCTCCCATCCTGAAACCTACAAGTTAATCGTCTCACCCTGGGACTTAAAAGCTCTTCCTCCAACACAGAGACCTATAGGCTCCTGGACTCACCTTGAGACCTATAGGCTCCTGGACTCACCTTGAGACCTACAGGCTCCTGGACCCACGGGGAGACCTAAAAGCTCCTAGTATCACCTTCAGACCTCTTTTTGTCCTACCCTAAAACATACAAGCATTTGGTCTCACGCTTTGGCCAACAGGCATTTGGTCCCACCCTGAGACCTACAAGCTCTTCATTCCACCCTGAGACCTACAGGCTCTGGGTATCACCCTGAGACCTACAGGCTCTTGGTCCCACTCTAAGACCCACAGGCTCCTTGTCTCACTCTGAGATCTACATGCTTCTTGTCTCACCCTGAGATCTACAGGCTCCTTGTCTCACTCTAAGAGAAACTGGCTCTGGTCCACCATGAGACCAACCAGCTCCTTATCCACCCTAAGACACACTGAATTCTGATCCCAATCTCAGGCCTTCAGGCTCCTGCTCCCAATCTCAGGTCTGCTAGATCTTGCTTTCCCAGGTTTTAAGGTTCCAGGTTCCACTCCTGGTCCTACTACCAGTTTTAGTTCTCACATTAAAGTTTATAGTTTTACAAGCTTATTAGTCTAAAGCCTTTATATGATGCCTATATTAATACCCTACGCATTTCAGTCTAAGACCCAGTTTTTACATGTCATCATCACTAAGCTACTCATTCTGAAATATTTAAGCTCATCAACACGACATTCTGACTTTTAGAGTATAAGCCCTTCTTAATACCTACAAGCTTATACAACCACCATTGTGAAGCCTCTGGTTCCACTATGAGTCCTAGAAGCTGCTACTCCAACCAAACCAAGACCTTCAAACTTTCACACATTTACATTTATAGAATATGGCACATGCTTTTCTTTATAGTGAATAACTAATATTTTGTTAAATTAATGGAGCATTTAAGGGTTTAGGACCTTCCTCAAAGGTTTGATACCTTGTAAACCTTCTGAACCCAACATTTTAACCACTTTTACTAATACTTGAGGGCTACAGAGTCTACTTTCAAGCTTCTACTAATCCAACACAGGTCATGGGCATGCTATATAGATGCTTGGACAATTCTTTCTTTGCCATTTCAAGCTCTACACTTGCTATTATAAAGCCTGAGAGCTCTTATAACTGATTTATAATGCTATAAAGGCCCTATACCATATACCAATAAACTCTGACCTGACATTTAAGGCAATGTTTTCTATGTAATCTCAGAATACTATGTGGTTCAATAAGTCACAATGAAAAGGCACACCCTGCCTGGTTCCATCTTTATACAGATAGGTTTACAAGCAATGAATTAATAAAAAGGCATGCAAATAATTCCAAGCAGAAGAAGTATATCATGGATGTTTTTTAGGACAACTCCCTGTACTGACTGGGTGGTGATGAATGGTGATGCATCCCTCAGAATACCTACGATACCTAACCTAATCCATGTGTTTGCTCAGAACAGGGCAGTCATTTAGAAGATAAACCTTGAATTAACACGGATGCGCTCTACAATCACATGGGCATATTGGACAAGTAATGAAAGAGCGAGTCATATTAAATTTTTATACCACTATTAAATCATATGACTCTGTTTGCAATGATATTAATAAATCTGTACGTCACACTCTCTCTTTCACCTAATTAAAATATTATAAAGCAGCTGCTCAGTGCTGTTCTCTGTATAATTTAGTTTAGTCTTTCTAGAATAAAGAGCATGTATAATGTGTAATCGAGAACCTGTATAATGTGTAATGTACATACATACTTCTGTTGAACCAGGGGCCTGCCAGCAGGACCAGCAAAGTTTTCTCTGCTGGATTAAAGACTTACTGACTAGGTATTACATTTTCTCAATACTTTCTCTCAGGCAACTGAGTTTAACTTTAGGTTACATCACAAGTCCAGGGTTTAAATCAGCAGTGCAGGTGCTTGTAGCATAAATTCCATGTTGCTTGAAGCTGCTGCTCAAACCAATCAGATTGCGAGGTGGCCACTCTGAGGCCATCTAGCAGGCATACAATGATGTCGGCATTTCCACGTCCTTTGATCGGACGGCCGGAGAGCACATTAGTCAGAGCTCACAATCCGCATCTGTAGCAAAACTGCACAAGTGCACAAATGTGGATTTAATACTTTTTTTTCATTCCACAACGACTGACAGAGGAGAAATTGATTAGGAGGCAGACACACTTACAAGATGGATATCATGAGGAACGGTCAGCCAAAACAGTTGTTAAGTTTTTTCATGAACCATTTACACTTTTGTGTTTTTTTTCCCCATGAAGAATTTGAACAAAAACACACAGGGTAAACCCAGGGTCATTATATGAAGTCAATATCGATGCTTCTGCTAGAAATGATGTATGTGGAAGGTGCAGCTGTGGCTACAGTGAATGGAGACGTGTTGAATTGTGTTCATTGAGTTTCTTGCTTTAGTAAAGACATTCATTCTGGCTGTATGAGATTCCTGTTCTACTGTGTTTCTCTATAATACTGATGGTTTCTATAGCCATGGTCTCATAATGGTGGTATAAAGATGTGGAGTGATTTAAGTAGGACACCACTAAAGACCATGATGTAAAACTTATATCAGCAATTAAAATCTCTAACAAACATGACAGTAAATTTCTCTTGTGTAAATGTACCTTGTTTGCATTCGAGCCGGATCATAAATCTACACCTTCAGTGTTTTCATGTGATATTTGTGTAACATTCTCAGAGAGCATGTCTTTACATTACAATTAAATATTAGATTTTAAACCTCTAATCTAATGTAAACTGTATGCTGTGTGATAGATGCAGTCCACAGAAAAAACAGTTCCTGAAACACAACTTATCTTCCCTATGAGTGCAAATATTTAACTAAAATTCTTGAATAAAATCCTCTACGACCAATATAGGCATATGGGACAGTGTGTCTAGGTGTGTGTGTGTGTTTGTGTGTGTGAGAGCTTTTAAATATTAACTGTCTTGGTTGGGTCCCTAAATTGCCGGTCTGCGGCGGAGCAGGCCCAACGCTTTAATACATGCGCTGGGTCCATTTTCTGGCCAGATTATTCTGTCAGAACGTATGGGACAAAACGCAAGGCCAGATTATTCTGTCAGAGATCTTGCGGGTGGGACTGGGGTGAGTGACTGGATGGGAGGACCCAAATGCAGGATGCGACAGGGTTAAGGAAAAAACAGGCTTTAATAAAAAACAAACTGAGCATTGGGTCAGGGCAAAAACACAGTCCAAAAAAACCTTAGACCCTTAGTCCAGGGTCTAAACACAGGAGAACAGTGCAATGCAGGGAGAGACAAAACCAAATCCTAAAACAGGAGAAACAGCGCAAGCACAGGAATAGGTATTTAGGGCAGACAGAGTGGCAAGAATCATCTCAGGGGCTAAGGAGCCGGTAAAATAATCTGACCCAAACTAAAGTCTTGGGTGTCTTTAAATACTGGGATGCATGGGAAAAACAGCAAGAAGGCCGTGGAAATATGGGGGTAGTGTGGGGTATGTGTGGAGTAATAAGTGTGGGAATATGGGGGTAGTATGGGTGTATTTGTATAGAAATAATTGTGGGAATATGGGGGTAGTATGGTGGAATGTGTGTAATAATGAGTGTGGGAATATGGGTAGTACAGGGGTATGTGTGTAGTAATAAGCTTGAGAATATTCTGATATGTGTGTAGTAATAATTGTGGGAATATGGGGTAGTATGGTGGTATGTGTGTAATAATGAGTGTGGGAATATGGGTAGTACAGGGTATGTGTAGTAATAAGCGTGAGAATATTCTGATATGTGTAGTAATAATTGTGGGAATATGGGGTAGTATGGTGGTATGTGTGGAGTAATACATGTGGGAATATAGGGTATGTGTGCTATAATAAATGTGGGAATATTGGGGTAGTTTGGTGTTATGTGTGCACTAATAAATGTGGGAATATGTTGGTATTATGGTGGTATGTGTGGATAATTGTGGGAATATGGGGCTAGTATGGGGTATGTGTGTGGTAAAGAGTATGGGAATATGAGGGTAGTGTGGGGGTGTGTGTGGAGCAATAGGTGTGGGAATATGGGGGTAGTATAGGTGTATTTGTATAGAAATAAGTGTGGAAAGGTAAGGTCAGTATTTAATTCAATTCAATTAACCCAGCCATTAGGGTTAATTAAAGCCATAATTGGAGCAGCCAAACGAAAATTTGATTCAATTCAATACACTTCAATTAATTATTTTTATAGCGCTTTTAACAATAGACATTGTTTCAAAACAGCTTGACACAGATAATGTGTTGTGTAAAGATTGAATAAGATTGTTCTTTATGTGTAAGTTTGTCCCTGATGAGCAGCAACAGTGGTCACTGGAACTTCAGGAGTATGTTTAACTTGACCGGGAGAGAGAAAGAGAGAGAGAGAGAAGGAAAAGGGGTGACAGGGAGAGAAGGATATGAATTACTAGGTCTCCGCATTGTTGTATGAAAGTTAAGGACTCTGGGAAGACTCACTATGGCAGCAAAAGTAAAAGGGAGAACCATAAGGTAACACAGACATGAGGGATATGTATAAGAGACGACCCACCACACCATTGTCAACAAACATGAGCGATCGTGTCAGAGTGAGGGGACAACAGCATACAAATATCCCAGTTTACCAAACACTCTACATCCATGTTCCCTCCTGATCTGCTCCTTTACCTAAGAAAAATCTACTTAAAAAGACGACTAAATAAATATCTTTTCAGTCTTGAATTGAGCACTGATACGGTGTCTGAATTCTGAACATGTTTGGAAGGCTATTCCATAACTGGTGGGCTTTATAAAAGAAAGATCTGCCCCTGATGTAGTCGTCATTATTTGAGGTACCAACAAATAGCCTGCACCTTTTGATCTAAGTAGGCGTGCGGGATCATAATGGTACAAAAGTTCACTCAGATACTGCGGCGTGAGAGCGTTAAGTGCTTTATACGTCAGTAGTAGTGTTTTATAATCAATGTGAGATTTAATTGGGAGCCAGTGTAGACTGATTAATAAAACGGTGATGTGCATATATTTTCTAGATCTAGTGATGACTCTTGCTCTTACTTGCATTACAGTAGTCTAATCTCGATGTAACAAACCATGAACTAGTTTTTCTGCATCCTGTACTGACATCATATTTTTAAATTTAGCAATATTTCTAAGGTGAAAAAAGGTGATCCTGGTAATATTATTCACATGAGCCTCAAAGGAAAGTCTAGGGTCAATAATCACTTTCACTGCTGTACACACTGGACAGAAACACCATCCAGAGATGCTATGTAATCGGAAAGTTTATTTCTAGCTTCATGTAGTCCTAGTAAAAGTACTTCCATCTTATCCGAGTTGAGCAAAAGGAAGTTATCAAGCATCCACTGTTTAATGTCCTTCACACACTCCTCAACACTGTTGATCTCTCTCATCTGGCTTTGCTGAAATATCCAGCTGTGTATCATCAGCATAGCAATGGAAGCGAATACTATGTTTATGATTAATTTTTACTCAGAGGCAGTATATATAAAGAGATAAGCAGTGGGCCTTAGAATCCATGTGGAACACTAAACTTTACCTCAGATAGTGTGGAGAAGTCACCATTCACATCAGCAAACTGATAGCGATCAGTCAGATAAGACCTGAGCCAGGAATGCTGTTCCCTTTATTCCAACAACATTTTCCAGTCTAGCAAGTAGGAGATTATGATCAAGTGGTGGAGCATGTAACTGCAATAAGTCACTGAAGCCTTCCTGTTTGGAGGACATGGTGAAATTAGCATGTGTATATTTTATATGCAGTCCTGAAGAACTGCTGTTTTATGCTTTATGCACCCAGATCTTTTTATGCAGTAGGTAATAATTTAAAGCATTTTTACTGTTTTATTTTTACTGCTATTTATAGCCTCCCACTTCAAAGAATCCTGAGGTTGCTCCAGCACCAGTCACGTCCCACCTTATGAAGATTATGGACCTTCAAAGAAATAGATGCCGACCTCGCAAATATCCCGAACCATTTAGAGATGTACCAGTGCCAATTGGATCCCACTTAATGTGGAGTTTTAACATTGAACATCCTTGAGTGTTTAAAGGCTCTGCCATGGAGAAGCTGGTGTTGGATCTGTGATGATCGCAAATGTTTAGCAATTTTATGAGTTGCTCAGTAGCTCCTAGTTTTATAACCACAATGACTAAAAGACTGTAGAAAGATCATTACTCATAATTACACACTCCAGTGCTTATGTTAGTTCTTACTCTCCAGTGTTCTGTATTGTTTAAAGACTATAATTACACTTTTAATGTCACCCAAATGAGGATAGGTTCCCCTTTTGAGTCTGGTTCCTCTCAAGGTTTCTTCATCATAACATCTAAGGGAATTTTTCCCTGCCACAGTCTCCATGGCTGCTCATCAGGGATAAATGCACCATTCACCTTAACTGTTAATTTCTGTAAAGCTGCTTTGAGACAATGTCTGTTGTGAAAATCGCTATATAAATAAACTTGACTTGACTTGACTTGACGTGTCAAAAGCTGCACTAAGATCAAGCACCACAAATAAAGAGACAAAACACTGATCAGAGGTTAATAGCAGGTTATTTATCACTTTAACTAGGGCTGTCTCTGTGCTATGATGAGGCCTAAATCCTGACTGATACATTTAAAATAAAAATAAAAAGTACATGTGAGCAGAACTGCTGTGCTACAACCTTTTCTAAAATCTTGGGTATAAAGAGGAGGTTTGATATTCGCCTGTAGTTGGACAGATGACAAGGTTCAAGTTCTGGTTTCTTAATTAGGGGGTTGATAACTGTCAGTTTGAAGGATTTAAGTACAAACTCAGTGCTAAGGGAAGAATTCATTAGTTTTAGAACAGGTTCAATTACCTCTGGAATTATCTGCTTGAATAAACTTGTAGGCAAGGGATCGACGTTACAAGTAGATGATTTTGATGAGAAAATAAATGAAATGAAGTAAAATACTTTCTTTCGGCTTCTCCCATCAGGGGTCGCCACAGCGGATCATCTGCATGTTTGATTTGGCACGTTTTTACGCTGGATGCCCTTCCTAACGCAACCCTCCCCATTTATCCGGGCTTGGGACCGGCACTAAGAGTGGCTGGGGTTGGTTCCCTGACTGGTGATCGAACCCAGGCCTCAGCAGTGAGAGCGCCGCATCCTAACCACTAGACCACAGGGGAACCTTAAATAAATGAAATTAAGTGATTCTCTTAAATTCTTCTTGTGCTTTTATTTCCTGTTAATTATGCTACCATGCTGAATCAAAATATAAGATTCTGATTGTTGTTTCTATGAGGGTGATGAAATATGTTGATCAGCAGCACTAAAAGCTTTTCTTTAACTCAGAAGATTCTCCTTCCATGGAATTTGAAATACTGTCAATTTGGTTTGACGCCATTTACGTTCTTTTTTCAGATTGTTCTGTTTTAAAGTGAGCGTATGATCATTATACCATGGTGCTAATTTTTTCTCCCTAAACATTTTGGTTTTGAGGGGAGGTGAAATGAGCCCTGGGGGTCTGTAAATAATAATTTATAAAATTGACTGACTAGACCTGCTTTCAGGCACTAAATTTTTATGTTGTTAAATCTGTTAGATTTGTGTTTAGTTTTTTGTGTGATGCTTAGATAATTATTATTATAAATAGCAGCAACTCTGCCTTCTCTGACATTTAGACAGGGCTGGTGTATGTAATGAAACCCAGGAGGACTCGCTTTATTTAATGCTACATATTCGTTCGGTTTAATGCACGTTTCTGTCGACCTTATTTCATTCCTGGTCGGTAATAATTTCATTCATAGTCAGCGCTTTTGATGTGAGAGATCTAATATTCAACAATCTTATCTTTAGATCAGAGGTGCTGCTATGCATTCATTCTTATTTAATTTAATGTTAATTAGTTTACTTGAATGCACTTTCTAAAAATTATCACATTTTGGTTTTGCTCGGGAGGCAGACACAGTCCTAATATGGTGGATCCTGAGTGTCGACTTTGTGCAGCTAGCAGATGGTCGGTTTAGCCTGTTTTTATGCTCCCTGGTCTTGGCTCTGGACAGTCATATAACTAGTGCTGTTCTGAGACTATGACCAATACTACAAGAAATAAGAGGATTCCTGAGTGAGATGGATACCATCCCACTCTTAACAGACCAGGCACACATGTGCAATAATCATGTTGTCCAATCAGCATCTTGATATGCACACCTGTGAGGTGGATGGATTATCTCGGCAAAGGAGAAGTGCCCACTAACACAGATTTAGACAGATTTGTGAAAAATATTTGAGAGAAATAGGCCTTTCGTGTAAAAAGAAAAAGTCTTAAATCTTTCAGTTCAAAAAATGGGGCAAAAACAAGTGTTGCGTTTATTATTTTGTTTAAATACCTAACTGACCTGCTATGTCCAGCACCCTGGCTCCCAGTATATACCTTTCCTGTGCTGCTGGTGCCCCTAAAAGTCTAGCTAATTTCATGTGCCTCAGATTAGAGTCTCCTATAACCAGAGCTCTTTTAGGTATCTCAGTGGGTGCTTCACCGAGGAGAGCAAACCTGTAGGACACATGAAGCGGAGAGGAATAGTGCTCCCATGGGTGAGCCTCAGTGTTAGTTTAGGCTTTCCAAGTATGCCGAAGAGTCGTCACCCACTCGCCCCGCTGCCAGGGCTCTAATGCCGGAGTGGAGGAGCACTTCTCCGCAAAAAACAAACTAACTAACACTTCTCACAGATATAATCATTACTAGCATACCTTAATGTGGTTAGTAAAGTGTGTTAGCAGTTTTGGGAATGGCTTCCAGTCACTGCTTTAAAACAAAGAATAGAGTGCTCTTTTAAAAGAAAAACAAAAAGAGAAGAAACGGACCCGACGGAAAATAGAGAATACAGGAAATCAAAATGATTATTTTTAATTATTTAGGGCATGAGACAGAAAAAAGGAAAAGAAACTGTAAAACACCGACACAAACACAAAATTCCCGGGGAACAAATCAACAACAGCAAGCTATGTCACACGGCTAAACAGCCAATCAACTTAATTTATGTTAAAAGAATTTAAGTAATAGTTTGGCGGTATCTATGTAGTAATTATTTTGGAAAAAAGGAGGTCGTATGGAAATATTTGTGTAGTACTAATTGTGGAAAACGGGGTAGTATGGGGGTATTTGTGTGGGAATATAGGGGGATGAGCTTTCACTGATATACTAATAGTGAATTGCTATAAAATGGTAACAGGTTCTTCTGAAGTTACAAAAAAAAAAAAAAAAAGACAGTAAAAATCCAACCCAACGTCACTAATTATTCACTGCATTAATTAATTCCTGACTTAATGAGTTTATTGTTTAATTTCAATGTTTTTACTGGTATTTAAAGCTATGCCTGAGCTCAGTGCTATTAAAGCTTCAAAGGAATGTGTTGATTGTTACAGAGATAATGTACGTGTCTGCCGGAAATACTTTCTGCTGATGTCATTAAACAATGTTAAAAAATTTTTGTGATGTACTATGAACTTTGGAAAGTTTATTTCTATTTTTGTGACACTTGCCTGAGTTTGGTCATGAATCTTTTTCTTTTGAGTGAATGCATAACTGTCATATGAGATGTATGGAATTTCCAGTGACGTCGATGCCCTATCTTTGCACATTTTGTAACGTACCATGACCTGTAAGGCAAGATATAGTAGCCCGGCTTCTTTCTACTGACTTACTTCTTAAGAAAAAAAACAACACCGCATGTAAAAAACATGGTGTGAAAAAATCAAGTCAAGTCCAATTTTTTTGGTTTAACACATTTAAAACAACACGGTGCTGCACATCACGTTTAGCAGGACAAAAACAACAAATTATATTAAAATGGTAACAATTTTTCAGCAGGTGCTACAGAACTCACCAAAACTGCCGGACACAGGAGCAGTTTCTTTCCCCAGGCAACCACCCTCATTAACATCTCACCACAAATATATTCCCTGCTTCATATCATATCTATAAGTACTGCACTGTCAGAACTGTCAGTCATCACTGCTGTATATTGTACAAAATTCCAAAGTAACTCTTTATTGTACCTGATGCACAATACTGTCATTTGCACTACCATGAACTCTCACACTTTATGTACATTACTGATCTGTCATATACTTTGTATCCCTGTTTAATACTCATACTGTCATATTGTCTCTCATTGTCTGTTTTTGTCCTGTCTTGTCTGTTTAGTCTCATATAGTCCAAGCTGAATGTATAGTTTTATTTATGTCTGTACTTTGAGAGTCTCTAACAGCTAAAACCAAATTCCTTGAGTGTGTCAACAAACTTGGCCAATAAACCTGATTCTAACAATGTTAACAATGCACTTCATTGTATTGTAGTGTGAAAACCTTGTCTTCAGAGACACATGCATGTTCCTTCTGTTTCTATGCAGCAGACTAGATCATTTAACAGTTTGAAGATTCCCTTTGACCAAAGAAAAATATATAAATGTCCCCTTTATTTATCCTCTTTTAGCATGAAGAACAGCTTTACACACTCTACGGTGTGTTTCCCCAAACGTTCATCTGAAATACTTTGCCGTGCCTCTTGCAAAACTTAAAAAAGATGTTCTTCACTAGATGGAGATTCGTGTTCACCCCAGAGCAGTTCAGTAGGATTTAGGTGCGGTGACTGGGCAGGTCGTTCCAGAATAGATATCACTTCAGACGACGGTTTGCTTTGGAAATAACCTTTACAGAGTTTGGACATCTCGTTGTACGGTGACGTTGGTTCCAATGAGCCGCAGTCAAGACGGAATTGCATTGCGTATTGTGATGTATGGAATGGGAGCCATGTTGGTTTAGGATTCCTTTTACTTTCCAGAACCTTCCCTGCTCTAAAACAACCCGAAACCATTAAGCTTCTACCTCTGTGTGACTGTGGGGGGTGAGGGAATCTGATCACATCTTCTCTCCTCTTCTCTGTCTTTCACAAGATCTTCTGGTAGAGACATAAATGTTCACAGAACTTTCTTCCACTTATTGTCTGTCCAATTCTTGCTTTTGTCTTTTACTGAGTTTGTTGCATAGAAACAACAGAACATGCATGTGGCTCAAAAACTGTAATAGACAGCCACTGTAGAGATCTAGTCTGTTTGATTCAAGTCCCTGTGTGACCATACTGTCAGAGCTGCTCTAATAGAAAATGAATACATCAACATCTTCCTTCTGTCCGATCAAAACCAGGATTCATGAATAAACCAATCTATAGAAACCTCTAAACTCCAAAGCAACATTATTAATAGAGATAGAGTGATAAATGTGTTTATTATTGCTGAAGAAAATGCTCAAAACAGCATGTGTAATTGTCTCTGAGTTCATTTTAGGAAATGCACACATTTCCATGCACTAAGCTAAGGCTGTATGTGTTACTTCACTTCATAGACACCAAAACTGAGACCCGTTAACACTCTGTCAGCACACAGTCTTGTTTAGGAAGTGTTTTGGAGATGCATCTTAGCATATTATAGCATTAATTTAAATGTGGTGAATATCAAATTGTCATTCAATACTATTAGAATAGTATAGTGACAAGGAGGAATTTACATTGTTCCCCTCAGGATTTACTTATGATTTAAATGCTTTATTTTTGCATTTATCCTTAGCTTTTTCTGAGTATGTGTGTGTGTGTGTGTTCAGGCCAGACAGGTCATTGTCACTGTATTTGCACATCGCTTATTACAGAGAAGCTGAGCAGGTTCATGTGTGCAGGCTCTTGGTTATTTTTTGACCCGAGCACCAAAAATGTCATCCTATTCACTCGTGAAATTAACCCTACTGTCAAAACACACATGTTGCAACAGTAACGAATGACCCAAGCTGTCAAGTCTTTATTTATGCTATAAAAAAAACCCATCATCAAAATCGATGGTATGCTTTAGCAAGTGAGCTTAACATAGTTTCACACAGGCCCCGAATGTAGGAAAATGGAACTAGAAAACAAAGTAAAACAAGAAGACAGGACACTGAGAAGCTAGGTTACTTGACTGAGGGCAAAATGGAATGATGTGAACCACAGAATATATACACACTGGTGATCAATTTATAAACAATTGAACAATTCTGAAATAATGTCATCTTCACTGCTCAACAGTTGAATGAGTTTTTGTCCTGTCTATACCATGCTACCAGAACACCTTTTCCACAAAATAACTAAGGCATTTAAAAAAAAACTTTATTTTGCAGAAAACACACTGATCAAAATTAGAGAACACTTTCAGATACCTCCCAGTTATTGGTGTTAATCTGGTACCTAGTGCTAATTTCCTTGATTATCTGTCAACCCCTATTTAACTGGCAGCCTAACTTCCAGTTTCACTGACTCTGCAAGATGGTGGGCCGTTCTAAAGTGACTGAACTCTATACGGCAGCAGGTTGTCCAGATGAAGGCCAAAGGGATGACCCTATCAGCCATAGCAAGACAAGTTGGTCATTCCAAATCTGTAATTTCAAGAATATTGAATTTTTACAACATCACAAACTCATTCAAGTCCGCCAAGAAGGCTGGTCATCCACGGAAGACAAATACAAGAGAGGACAGGACACTGCGGAGGATCTCAATGGGCAATCGTTTCCACACTGCAGCTGGAATTTCTCACCAGTTCAGCACTGAACAGGGTAAGGATCTGTCTCGTCATACAGTGTCTCAACGTTTAAGAGCATTTGGACTCAAGCCCACTCTGCAGTGACCAAACCTCTCATTAGCAGAAAGAATCAAAAGGCTAGACTAAGCTTTGCTGAGGAGCATGTTGTGTGGACAGAGGAGAACTGGTCCAAAGTTCACTTCAGTGATAAAAGCAAGTTTAATTTATTTGGGTCTGATGGGAAACATTATGTTCGGCAACAAACTGGAAAAAACTGAACCCAAAGTGTGTAAAGGTGAAAAGTGGAGGAGGAAGTGTCATGGTTTGGGGCATGTTTTCTGCAGCAGGAGTTGGGCCTCTTATACAGCTACATGGCAGAGTGAATGCAAATGTTTATCAGAACCTTCTTCAACAACATATGTTTCCTTCCCTGCATTCATCACCCAATCAGCCCGCAGTGTTCATGCAGGACAACGCTCCATGTCACACAGCAAAACGGGTAAAGCAGTTCCTTGAAACTGAAAACATTGAAATAATGACATGGCCTGCCCAGAGTCCTGATCTCAACCCAATAGAGAACCTCTGGAAAATCCTTGGTGACAAAGTTATTGCCAAGAAACCCACTACAGTCACCGAACTGTGGAGGAGACTGAAAGAAGAGTGGACCAAAATCACACCAGAGCAGTGTGAGAGACGAGTGCTGTCCTGTGGCTGCAGATGTGCTGAAGTCATTCAGAGCAGAGGCCTGTACACTTCCTACTAATTGCTGACTGTTGTAACCTTCAGAAAATTTTGTTGTAATCTTTTTCCATGCTACAGTCATTGTTGTTCTCTAATTTTGATCAGTGTGTTTTCTGCAAAATAATGTTTTTTTTTTTTAAATACAGAATATAGGGGAGTAAAGTTGAACAGTTAAACAGGACTAAAACTCCTTCAACTGTTGAGCAGTGAAGATGACATTATTTCAGAATTGTTCAATTGTTTATAAATTGCTCTCTCTAATTTTGATCGCCAGTGTGTGTGTATATATATATATATATATAATATATATATATATATATAATATATATATAAAATATATAAAATATATAAATTATATCCTGGCCCTACTTCACAAATTTTTCATCAAAAGTGCTTAAACAAGCTGTATTATTATTATTATTATTATTATTATTTTTATTATTATTATTATTATTAGTAGTAGTAGTAGTAGTAGTAGTGGTAGAAGTAGTAGCAGTAGTGGTATTCTGATATCAAAAGTCAAAACTATAACTAGTATAACTAGTGATGTGAAAACTGGTTCATTTTATTAACACTGAATGCCAATAGACAAATTAAATATATTTTTTTATTCGAGTCATTTGGTAGGGATCAGTTAAGCAGAGTTAAATTAAACACTTCCTTTTTCAATAGCCAAATTCCCCTAACATATCTACTCAGATAAATCTTTCTTCCTATTTCATAGATAAAACAATTAACCACAGAACAATTATGAAAACCAGAAATAATTTATTCACCACTCATTAAAATCAGTCTGGTCTGAGTTCATTCTTTTGTCATGTAAAAAAACAAAAACAAAGCAGTTCAGAACAAGAAAAAGAAATTAAATATGAGATCAGTGTAAAAAATAAAACCTCACTTCCAATAAATAAATAAATTGCTCACTGAGACAATTCCCATCACGGACAACCAGTGCCCAAGCAAGACCAGCCAGAAAACTCATGATTTCTCTTAATAAATGATCTTACTGTAGCTTCTGATCTAGTGATTTACCCCATCTTATGGAACTACTGTAGACTGCTCTCCCTGTAATATACTTCCCCATATGCTGCTCTCCCTGTACTATGCTCCCCCATACTCTGCTCCCTATGTACTCTACTCCTCCATACTATGCTCCCCCTCTACCATACTTCCCTATACTCTGCTCCCCATGTACTATACTCCTCTGAACTCTGTACCCCATGTACTATACTCCCACATATTCTGCTCCCACTGTACTTTACTTCCCCATACTCTGTGCTCACTGCACTATACTCCTCAAACTCTGCTCCCTATGTACTACACTCCTCTATGATATGCTCCCCCTCTACCATACTTCCCCATACTCTGCTCCCCATGTACTATTCTCCTCTGAACTCCACTCCCCATGTACTATACTCCTCTGCACTCCGCTCCCCATGTACTATACTCCCACATATTCTGCTCCTGCTGTACTTTACTTCCCCATACTTTGTGCTCACTGCACTATACTCCCTATACTCTGCTCCCCCTGTACTCTACTCCCCCATTATCTGCTCCCCATGTACTATACTTCCCCTGAACTCTGCTCCCCATGTACTTTACTTCCCTATATTCTGCTTTCCATGTACCATACCTTACTCCCATGCATTATACATTATATATTGTCCTGTACTCTATTCCCCTTGTGTTATACTCATTCTGTACTATTTCCCCCTACTCTGCTCCTTTTGTATTTCACTCTCCCTGTACAATACCCCCATGCACTCTGGTAAATATAGTGTCTCAATGTGGCTAATCTGACTCAAGGAGTTCTAACTTCTAGATTACTTTCCACATGTGTTCTCCACACAAGTTTCTCATTGGAACTACTCAGTGGCAGGCCATGCATTTGGTACCTTGGCCTTCAGTGGGGACTTACCAGACTTAATCCACCTCCTAATACTACCACTATCACGATGCAACCATAGAAACCATCAACACCATACAAAAACGCAATATAACAACACGTGGCATTACAGAAAGAGAGAGAGAGGCATTTTGCATTTGGAGGGTGAATACCATTTTTACTAAAGCAAGCTCCAAACCTCTACACTACAAACGCAACTGTGCCACCTACATCATCTGGAGCAGTTCAGAACCATTATGTCTACTAACATGACAAAAACATAAAATATTTACATAAAATACAACCTACTCACCAGAGATACAGACTCATAATGTGCACCACTCCTCAGAGGCTGTAATCCAGTGGTACTGCTTGTAGGCACTGGTTTGGAAGTGGTAAACAACCCTTTCCTGGGCTGAGAAAGCAAGCTAGCTTTGGGGCTGGCCGACCTCCTCACCATGTCTAGCTTTTCTTGAAAATAGATTTTTAGAAATGTCGGAGACCAAAACAATTTCTCTTCCTCCAAGAAAAAATGCTACGAAATGAAGAGAATAAACTGTTGGGAATAAATTAATACAATTTCATGGAATAGATATTAGAATTTAGGTTGTAAATGTAGGTCAGTGCTTCTAATAGTGTTTAGGCCAGCAGAGAAGACTTTGACCACTGGAACTACTATCACATACAGTAGCTACAATGTAGTGTATTCATTAATATTCTATCTTGGCAATACCACTTGCATCTCCTGAGGTTTGCCCTGCCTGGATAGACAAAAGATTGCGATGGGATTTCTGTGTTTGGTACCACAAAATGGATATCCAATACATGGCTTTAAAAGCTCTTCCTCATGTAGATAAAAGACACTAAATAAGAAACACTCAAGCCTCATTCATTAAACATTTGACAAAAATAAATTGGATAGAAGGTGATATGGAAGGTAACACGTTCTAATTCTCACCTGAGTTTTAATTCTGCTTGTTTACTGAGCTGGAAGATCATGCAGCACACACACACACACTCAAACACACACAGCATGAACTTGCACTTGACAGACTGAAAGCTGTGAAGCAAGGACAACTGGTTTCGGTTGAGTGTTTTGTTTGTGTCGAGTTTTGGAAGTGTGTTAAATAAACATGGACTGAAGAAACACAAGCTTAAAGCTGAGATGAAATTCCACTTGGCTCAACAGTATAAATAAAAATACCTGTAACAAGTATGGGGAATTTACACCAGTCCATTTTACTGTGTACCCACACCCATTTATCAACATTATCCATCACTTGAGTCACGCAAACTTGTCATGATGCTTCCCAGAGTGTCTGCAGTCTGCAGGTGACAGCAGCATTTCCTGGTAATAACTCTGTAAAATAACTTCTTGTGTTTTTGTGATGGTGGAACAAACTGTCCACCATCACTCCTCTGCCCATCCCCTCATCCCCCCACTTTTCAGTTTCTCAGCACTTCTGTCCTCGTTAGTTTGGCACACAGCTAAATGTTTGCATTGTTTACTGCTTCATTTGTTAGTCACTTTAGATAAAATTGCCTGCCAAAAGAATAAATGTAGATGTAATTGGAGGAGGGTACAGCACATCCCCAACATCCTCATGTGCAGGAGAAAGAACAGAGGCTGTCAAGACAAAGCTAAAGAAAGAGAGAGTGGGAGAGGGAGGGATGGAGGTACTGTTGTACTTTTGCCAGCTTAGTAATTGTATATTTTAATGAGGTGCCATATTTCTGCCTTGTGCGGGGGTTTGATAAAGTACAACTCATAATTAATCTTTGTAGCTTCATTAACTCAACTGACAAAAGCAAGCCGTTATACACCACCATATATAAATACATACATATTCTACACCCTGCTCTCTCTCTCTCTCTCTGTCTGCCTCTCTACTGTATTTCTTTCTACTGTATCTCTAATGTCTCTCTCTATGTCTTTGTTTCTACTGTTTCTCTATCATGTCTCTCTCTTTCTCTTCTATATCTCTTTCTATGGTATCTCGCACTACTGTCTTTCCATCTCTACTGTCTTTCTATTTCTGTTATCCCTCTTTCTGCTGTCTCTCTTTATTTACAATCTTTAACTTTTCTACCCGCTACCTCTCTCTTTACTGTATTCCTACTGTCTCTCTATTGGCTTTCGTATTCACTTTCTCTCTGTGTTATCCCACTTTCTCCGGCCTTTCTCGCTAATGTCTCTTTCCATTCTCTCTCTCTCTCAGGTTTTACTGTATCTCTATCTCTTGTCTCTTCCTCTGCTATATCTGCTATATATATTTCTACTGTCACTCCCTCTTGTTGCTGTCTTTCTTTCTCTGCTCTCTTTCTCTCTACTGTATTTCTTTCTGTT
Source organism: Silurus meridionalis (assembly GCF_014805685.1). NCBI lineage: Eukaryota > Metazoa > Chordata > Actinopteri > Siluriformes > Siluridae > Silurus > Silurus meridionalis. Next base: position 25,000,025 of record NC_060893.1, on the reverse strand, counting down.
GTCTTTCTCTCTCGCTTTCTTGTCTTTTCTCTAACATCTCACGCTCTCTCTCTGTCGTCTCTTTCTTTTGCTGTCTCTCTTTCTTTACTTTTTCTGCATTTTCCCCATTTTTCCTTTAACTATCTAGGAAAAATCTAATGTGTGTGTGTGTGTGTGTGTGTGTGTGTGTGTGTGTGTGTGTGTGTGTGTGTGTATGTGTGTGTGTACTAGCGTGCCTGTGCCTACGGGCGGGTGTGTGTGTCGGTTGCAAATGAGGTGGGGCATGAGAACATTGTCCCTGCCTCCCGGACGAACAGTGCAATTGTGTTTTTTCTGAACAGTCTTGATAAAGTGACCAAACTGATCCAAAAAGGAATTGTTATTAATATTGAGTGTATACTGGTTTCTCCCCTCAGTTCTCCAGCAAAAAAGGTCATGTTGTTCAATGCCCCTCCCTTTATTAGTGATGAGGCAATTCTGAAAGAGCTGTCTCGGTACGGGTGAACCGTCTCCCCCATGAAGAAAATCACCCTTGGCTGTAAGTTTCCACTGGTCAAGCACTTGGTGTCTTTCAGGAGAATGGTTTTTATGGTCCTTAATGAAGGTCTATTTCGATTACATCTTTGTCTCCTCGGATGCCGAAATCAAATGTTTTAAATGTGGTCAGATAGAACATCTTGTTCAGCCATGTCCTGAAAGACAGAGAGACCCCAGTGTTTCCAAGCAACCGGGACAGGAAGCAGCTGGACCAGCTGGAGTCGTTCCCCCTGCGGCTTCAGCTCAGGCTGCTGCTGAAAGACCCGCAACTGCGGTTGCACCAGGGCCCCAGGGAGCATGAGCCCCAAGCTCAGCCTGCAGCCCAAAGTTCCACTAGTGACCAACCCACTCCAGAGAAGCACTGCTCAGCCGAACCGGACTAGGAGAAACCCTGCTCGGCCGAACTGGACCGGGTAAAGCCCTGCTTAGCCCAACCAGAGCGGAAGAGGAACCGCATGCCCAAACCGGACCGGGAGAAACTTTGCTCGGCTGAACTGGACCCTGATAAAGCGTGTGCACTTGAAAAAGTCACAGTGGACTCTGGAGCAGTGCTGGAGCTGCCTGCGCTTGCAGAGGCAGGCACAGGTGTACAAAACTCTCGCCAGGAGACACCGGTCACTACACCAGTGCAAGGGGACAGGGGGAGATGTGGGAATGGAAGACGAGCCTCTGTTTAAAGTACCAACCAAAAGAAAGAAACGAGGTAAGGGACAAGGAAAAAATCAGGTGAAGAAAGATACGAAGGTGGAGGAACCCGAATCAGACAATGTCAGTTTTAATCCAGACTCACAGGAATAACCATTATTTGTTTGTTTTACTTTTATTTAATTTTAATGAACAGGATCCACATTGTGAGTTTTAATATAAATGGAGCAAGGAAACATTGGAAAATAGTAAAGCTTTATGAGCTTGTAAGACAGAAATGTGTTGATGTTGTCATGCTAAAGGAAACCCACAGCGACAGCAGTAATGCTGCTGATTGGGTGAAGGAGTGGGACAGGTTGGCAATTTGAAGTCACAATATATCATTTAGCGGTGTTGTTGCCTTGTATTTTAATCGCAATTGTATTCCTATTTCTTACACGGTAGAAGACATTTTAAATGGGAGTCTTTTAAAAGTGAGCGCTTTTTATGAGTATGAGGTTTTAGTTTTTATCCGTGTGTACTCTTCCACCAGTGCAGTGGAGAGAATTAGTGTTTTAGACAAACTCAATAATGTTATTTTAAACTACAGCACTGCAGAGTTTTTAATTTTGGGAGGTGATTTTAATTGTACAGCAGAAAATATAGACAGAAACCATGCAGAACCTCATTTAGCTTCCTGTAAGCACCTGTGGGTGTTGGTAGAGGCCCACAATCTCTGTGACATTTGGAGAAATCTAAATAAGAAACAGAGACAGTACACGTGGGCCCACTACATAGACAACACGCTCTCCCTGGAGAGTCTTTTATTTTTTTATGGAATTGTTTTAGACGTGAGAAGGCAGCTTTCAACTCCCTACCGCAGTGGTGGGATTTATATAAAGTGCAAATCAAACGTTTTTTTGTTAACAGTGCACTCTCATTGTCACAAGAGACATTGCCAGATGTCTGAAAGCTCTGGAGATAGAGACAGTCGAACTCCAGCATTTGGAGGCCACAGGAAATCGAGGTCATATTTTGAAGCCCTCAAAAACAAAAAAGCCAAAATGAACGACCTGCTGGACACTGCAGTACAGGGGGGGCGCCGGTCTGCTCACGCTTTAAAAGCGTCACTGAGATGGATGCTCCTTATAAGTTCTTCTTCAGTTTAGAACAAAGGAATATACAGAAAAGATTTATGCATGCTGTGAAAACAGAATCAGGGGATCTCGCTTCAAAGCCCAGTAAAATTCGCCAGCAGACAGTCAGCTTCTATTTGAAGCTGTATAGCAGGGAGAGGTCAGGGGCACAGGAAGTGGAGAAGAGCTACTTCAGTAACCTGCCAAAGCTCTCAAAATCAGTGGCCAAGGAGTTGGATAGAAACAGTAAAAGAGGCAAAATCTCTACACTTGAGTCTACACTATAGGCAGGTGTCCAGGTGACGGTTTTTATGCACCACCTATCATTTCAAACCTTTTATTTCCAGCCAGTAGCATTATGGAAACAAAATGATTGATGGAAAATGTAGCCAATGAGTGCAGGATTCTAATGATATACGGGAGGATTTTAAGTCTTAGTTTTATTACTCTTTAGAAACTCTAACGGGGGAGCACTTGCACAGTGACACCAGGAAGAAGTTGCAGCTCTCAGTTCTGCTCAAACAACTGTTTCAGCTCGTGCTAACTGGACTTTGTTTACAAAAAAATCAAAATAAATAAAAAAAAAATATATATTGTTCAGTCAAAAAATTTGTTTAATCTGACATTTGCACAAAGCAGCGATGTGGAAAATATTCTTGGGGGCGAAGTAACAACAGAGACTTGGAGATCTGCATGGAGATGCTATTTTACATCTGTAAGTTGCAATATATCTTCCTTTACAGTTTTATATGATTTTATGCGTTTTATTGCCGTTTCCAAAGATATATTAATTGTGTATGTAGCCTTTTATCAGTAACTGTTAACATTTAAAGTTAGGACATTTTCAGCTGTGAGTCCCAAAATCTGTGGCGAAGACTAACTGTGGAAAAAGTGAAGCAGTTTTAGCTGGGAAGTGGGGAGGTGGAGAGCCTACACTCCCAGGAGGTTTGGTGTGGAAAAGAGGTGGTTTTAAATACTTGGGTGTCTACCTGGGAAGTAACACGTTTTTAAGTAATAACTGGGAAGGCACTGTAGAGCACATCAAGGGCAGACTGAGCAGGTGGAAGTGGCTGGTTCCAAAGATGTCTTATTTGTATTTGAAACCCCGATATTGTACAAGACTCTGTTCACAGAGAGGAACTGTTTTTCACGCTTTTACTCACGGCAACAGGTTACAGTCACTGTTTGCACTATGAAATGCATTTTAAGTTCCTCTAATGTGACTTTAACTCTTCAGTATTTTATTCTTGGTTTTAGGTATGTTCGGTAAAAAGGTATATGCGCCAACTTATACATTTTATTTTTGGACAAGTGAAAATGCCCATATACCTGAGCAGGAAAAACAACATGGCTTAAAACACTGACTGTGATGCAAACAGAATCTTTTCCAGGCTTAAAAAATCCAGGATTGTTGTTGATTTAAACTTTTACAAGAGTATGGGGGATCTTAAGATGTTCGAGGCTGTGTGGTGTTGTGGAGAAGCTCTGTGTTTAGTGAAAGAGAAAGAATTGTACTCTGCACCAGGGCTTGGATAAATAATCACACCAACCCCCATCTTTTAACTGCCATTGTCTTGTTTTATTTCTGTCTGTTCAATGTTATCTATCTATCTATCTATCTATCTATCTATCTATCTATCTATCTATCTATCTATCTATCTATCTATCTATCTATCTGACTTACACATAACGTCAAATAAAGGATTGTAAAAGTAAAAAAAATTCTGTCTCTTCTGATTCTCCCCTAAATCTCTTTCTCTATTCCTGCTTTCTTAAGATACAAGATTCAAAGTCTACATAATTGGCATGATGAATATAAGCATCTGTATTGGCAAAGCTCAGCTACAGAGTTATAGATCTAACAAACAAAGAACAGCAGAAATAAAGTTACAAATAAAAGTTTAATAAATAAGAAACATATTTACTTAAAAAAAATTGTTTTAAAATAGAAATAAAATGAATGTGTTTAATTGTGTGTGCATTTTAAATATGGTCGAGTGTACATTGCTGGTGCAGTCTATGTTCTCAGGGCAGACAGGACTGTCTGTGTCACCCCGTCTCCACCGTGTCCACTAAGTCTGTACTTGTGGTTAAAGTGTATATTAAGTTTGGATGAGTCACCGTGATCAGGTACTTTGCCATGCCGTAGTGTCATTCAGGGCCAGATAACACACCATTTTACTTTGGGGTTTAGTCTGGGTTTTTCAAACGATCAGACACTTCACTCTCCGGGCTTAATTTAAGTTATTAAGGTGCTGGGTTACCAATCGGAAGGTCAGGAGTTCAAGCCCTGTTATGACCAAGCTGCCACTCTGAGGCTCTTGAGCAAGCCCCTAAAATCCTCTATGCTCCAGGGGCACCGTATCATGGCTGACCCAAGTGTCCTAACAAGCTGGATATGTCAAAAAAGAATTTCACTGTTCTGTAAGGTACATGTGACACCTTTTTTCTATTCTTATTGCCCATGACTCTCTTTTTCTTCTGTGCTCTCATGTATAAGCAAAACAAAACTGCTTGACAACAGACTGCAAACACTTGTGCAATAACACACCATCCCAGCACGATACCTGATTTTAAGCAATCTGAATATGCCAGTTGTATTTTTCCCTAAAGAAAATTGAAAGAACATTTCCTTCATTCCTTCAAACAATCCACCAAAAATCCCATCAGAGTTTTACACTTCCCTTCCTCCGTTTCAATCCTAATATATGCTGTGCAGAAAACAAGACTCTCCTTTGAGAACGTCTTCGCTGGTTTGTTTCATTTGTTTCGAAATGGAGAATGGCTCCAGCATTCATGTCTCTGTAAACATCCAACATCCTTTTATGTATTGTCACTTTATCCAGCTCTGGCTGTAGCTCTGCCAGGCTTTGAGCGATGCTAGCTTTTGTACTTTAAACTTAATAGCAGCCTTTGAACTTTATTCAGTTAAATTTTATTTGATTTTCTAGAGCACTTTCAACAATACACATTGTCCAAAATCTGCTTTAGAGAAATAAATAAATTACGAATATAAATGTAACATTTATAAATGATTTCCTATAAATGTAAAACTCCCTGAAATGGTATGAGGAAAAAATCTTGGGAGTGGTATGAGGAAAAAATCTTGGGAGAAACCAAACTCAAAAGGGAACCCATCCTGATCTGCGTAACACTGAATGTCCATTATAGTTTGTTTATTGTTAAAATGTTCATCTGTTCAATTATGGACTTTATTGTAAGACTTCCCATTTCAATTGTACACCTAAGCAATTGTAGCAGTCTGTAGAAGACATTAATTACTGTCCACTATCCTCAACAGCACAATTTGGTCTTTAATTCAGTTTGGAAGAGAAATCCATCCAGAGGTAGAGCACCAAGATGTATCAGAGAGGTGCAAAAAGAAAAAAGTGACAGGATCACTGATACTCCAGGAGAAGGTTTTACATGACCAAAAGAAGGAAGGGGCAACAGGGAGACAGAGAAACATGGATTATAAGGTATCCTAATAGTTACCTTATAGTTAAAGACACTGTACAGTGTGATCAGGGTGGACTATCTACGGCAGCATAACTAAAATTAAGAGCCATGAAACATGGACAGATATGAGGGATCTCAAATATCCCATTTCACCAACACTCTTTCACTTTCTATATTTATGATCTCTTTAGATCTGCTCCTTTACCTAAGAAGAAATATTAACAAAAGGCTTGATTGAATAAAAGTTTTTAACCTAGACATGACCACTGAAACCTCTGAACACTTATTGGCTCTGTGGAGTTTTGTAAGAGAAAGCTCTGCCCCCTGCTGAAACCTTGACTATTCAAGGTACCAACAAATAGCCTGCACCTTTTGATAGAAGTAGGCACAGATCATAATGTATCAAAGTTTGCTCAGGTACTGTAGTGGAGACCATTCAGTTTTATATATGTCAGCAGTTGTGAGATTTGATTAAATGCTAATGTAGAGTAGATAAGATGGGGTGATGTGGTCATATTATGTGATTCTGTCCATGTTTCCTGGGCCTGGATCTTTTCAGAACATCAAACTTTACCTCAGCAAGTGTAGCAAACTCACTATTTACATCAACAAACTGATAATGATCAGTCAGATAAGACCTGAGCCAGGACTCCAACAACATTTTCTATTTTAGCAAGGAGGTTATTATGATCAATGGTGTCAAAAGCTGCACTAAGGTTCAGCAACTTAAGCAAGAAGAAACAACCCTGATTAAAGGCCATAAGTGCTGTGTTACAACTTTTTCTAGGATCTTAATGATAAAGGGGAGGTTTAAAATTGGCCTATAGTTGGAGAGGCAACAGGTGTCAAGGTCAGGTTTTTTAATTAGGGGTTTAAGTCAGGTTAAAACAGGTTTGATTGCATCTGTAATGATCTGTTTGAAGAAACATGTAGGTAAAACTAATTCAATATTGCTATACAAAAGAGCTCATTCCATCTTGATTTTCTAAAGATCCTGTTTCATCTGGTTCTTTAGAATATATTTTTTATTTTCTTCCTCAGAAGACCCTGTTCCATATTAATCTTTAGAGGATTCTATTATTAATACAGGATCATCATGTTCTTCATAGTAGCATGGAAACTGCTGGGGTGCCATTTCTTTTGGACTTTGTGACTCGGAAGGTCATAAGTTCAAACCCAAACACCCCAAAGCTGTTGGGCCCTTGAGCAAGGCTCTTATCCCTGAAGTTGCTCTAGCATGAATCTTTTTTTTTAATTAAGGTTTCTGTGAATATGTCTAGAGCTTCATTTTTCAGTACTTAGATCACTGTTAACATTTTTGAAGGTACAACTGCAAAAACAAATGAAGCTTTCTGTAGCACCAGAGAAAGTTGTTTTTAAAAACGGTGTTAATCCTCTCTATGCCACCTGTTATGTATAACTGTACCTCCATGTAAGTGTCTCAATGCTGGACTTCCTAAGCTTTACTCACCTGACTGTATAAATCAGTGTTCCTTAACCAAGGGTTAGGATTTAGGACTCTTAGTGTTTCAAATCTCCAAGCTGCCTCCAGCACATTCCACTTCATGGTAGAGGTTTTAAAGCTCATCCTCCTCGCAAACTTAATTTTCATCTAGACATTTTACTACAATTTTTGCTATTTGTGGATAAAACCACTGTAAGGAATTTATAATCAGTTAAAGCATTGGAGCGACATTGGAACATCAAGTTATATCATGTCTATGAACAACAGGTATGTGATTGTTATGCAGAAAGACATACATCTATGGTGTTTTATCACTCCATCATTAGTATCCTTACATCAGTAATGACATCTGTGCACATTTAGAGCGAAACCTTATTTACATTATGGGTGATGAACCTGATCTGATGCTGTTCAAGATTCAATTTCAATTCCAAAGAACCCGAGGTGCCTCAGGTACTTGGTTTTAATAAAGCCGTTTTTAGAAATAAAAATTGTAGTTGTCCTCTTTCATTTTTAATAAACAAATTTTGAAACAGGATCATGATCTAGCCACACTTTACAGTCCAGCTAGTCCACGAGCTAATTCTACATTTACAGCATTTGGCAAACACATTTATCCATTTACAAACAACTGAGCAGCTATGGGGTTAAGAGCCTTGCTCAGGGGACCAGGTGTGGCTGGGATTTGAACTCATGACTTCTGGATCCAGAGCCCAATGCCTTAACCAGTAAACTACCACCTCTCTGCAAGGAACATCAGTTCTCTTGACATCTCTTTCTGTCACTCTTACCCTTCGCACCGTGACTAACTAAATTCATACCAGATCAGTCGAGGCCCGGGTTACCAACGACCGCCACAGGTATCGTTAGCCAACAGGGTACTGGTGGAATTGGTCTACTGTTGGCCAGAGGAGGAGAAGGAGAGGAGGAAGATGTCTACAGAGACAGCAGAGAAAGGAGAAGTGTAGGAGAGTGGAGGTTCGGGTGGGCACTTTAAATGTTGGTACTATGACTGGTAAAGGGAGAGAGGAAGCTGATATGATGGAGAGGAGAAAGTTAGATATGTTGTGTGTTCAGGAGACCAAGTGGAAAGGGAGTAAGACCAGGAACATTGGAAGTGGGTTTAAACTGTTCTATCATGGTGTGGATGGAAAGAGAAATGGTGAAGGGGTGATTGTAGTGGAGGTGAAGAGAGTGATAATAAATATCATCAGTGCTTATGCTCCACAAGTGGGTTGTGAGATGGAGGAGAAGGAAAGATTCTAGATTAAGTGAGATGAAGTGGTAGAAGGTATACCTAAGAATTAAATATTGCTGATTGGGGGGGATTTCAATGGGCATGTAGGTGAAGAGAACAGAGGTGATGAGGAGGTGATGGGTAGAAATGGCTTTAAGGAGAGGAATGTGGAAGGGCAGATGGTGGTAGATTTTGCTAAAAGGATGGAAATGGCAGTGGTGAACACTTATTTTAAAAAGAAGGAGGATCATAGGGTGACATATAAGAGTGGAGGAAGGTGCACACAGGTGGACTATGTTCTATGCAGGAGATGCAACCTGAAGAAGATTGGAGACTGTAAGGTGTTGGCAGGGGACAGTGTAGCTGAACAGCATCGGATGGTGGTCTGTAGGATGGTTTTGGAGGCGAAGAAGAAAAGAAGAAGAGTAAAGACTGTAAGAAGAATAATATGGTGGAATCTGAAGGCGGAATAATGTAGTGTGAGATTCAGGGAAGAGGTCAGACAGGGCCTGGATGATTGGGCAACTACTGCAGAAGTGATAAGGGAGACAGCTAGAAAGGTACGTGGTGTGACATCTGGAAATAGAAAGGAAGACAAAGAGACATGGTGGTGGATTGAGAAGGTGCAGGAAAGCATAAGGAGAAAGAGGTTGGCAAAACAGAATTAAGATCGACAGAGTGATGAGAAAAGTAGACAGGATTACAAGGAGATGGAGCAGCAGGTAAAGAGAGATGTGGTGAAAGCCAAAGAAAAGACATATGAGGAGCTGTATGAGAGGTTGAACACCAAGGAAGGGGAAAAGGATTTGTACTGATTGGCCAGGCAGAGGGACCGAGCTGGAAAGGATGTGCTGCAAGTTAGAGCAATAAAGGATGGAGATGGAAATGTGTTGACTAGTGAGGAGAGTGTGTTGAGAAGATGGAGGGAGTATTTTTAGCAGCTGATGAATGAGTAAAATGAGAGAGAGAAAAAAGGTTGGATGGTGTGGAGTTGCTGAAGCAGGAAGTGGATAGGATTAGTAAGGAGGACGTGAGAGCAGCAATTAAGAGGATGAAGAGTGGAAAGTCACTTGGACCAGATGACAATCCCGGTAGCATGGAGATGTTTACGTGAGATGGCAGTGGATTTTTTAACAAGATTGTTTAACAGGATTTTGGAAGGTGAGAGGATGCCTGAGGAATAGAAAAGGAGTGTGCTGGTGCTGATCTTTAAGAACAAGGGGGATGTGCAGACCTGCAGTAACTACAGGGGAATTAAGTTGATCAGTTACACCATGAAGTTATGGGAATGAGTAGTGGAAGCCAGGCTGAGAGAAGAGGTGACCATCTGTGAACAATAGTATGGTTTTATGCCGAGGAAGAGCTCCACAGATGCATTATTTGCATTGAGAATGTTGATGGAAAAGTATGAGGTCAGAAGGAGTTGCATTGTGTGTTTGTGGATTTAGAAAACCGTACGACATGGTGGAGAGAGGAGTTGTGGTACTGTATGAGAAAGTCAGGTGTGTCAGAGAAATATTTGAGGGTGGTGCAGGACATGTATGAAGACAGTGTGACAGCAGTGAAGTGTGCAGTAGGAATGACAGACTGGTTCAAGGTGGAGGTTGAACTGCATCAAGGATCAACTCCTGAGCTTTTTCCTGTTTGCAGTGGTGATGGACAGGTTGATGGACGAGGTCAGACAGGAGTCTTCATGGACTATGGTGTTTGCGGATGACATTTGTGGTGAGAGTAGGGAGCAGGTTGAGAAGAACCTGGAGAGGTGGAGATATGCGCTGGAGAGAAGGGGAATGAAAGTCAGTAGGAGTAAGACAGAGTACATGTGTGTGAATGAGAGGGAGGGCAGTGGAGGGATGCAGTTGCAGGGAGAAGAGATGGAGAAGGTAAAGGAGTTCAGGTACCTGGGGTCAACAGTGCAATGTAATGGAGAGTGTGTTAGAAAAGTGAAGAAAAGAGTGCAGGCAGGGTGGAGTGGGTGGAGAAGAGTGGCAGGAGTGATTTGTGATAGAAGACTATCTGCAAGAGTGAAAGGGAATGTTTATAGGACTGTGGTGAGACCTGAGATGTTGTATGGATTAGAGACAGTGGCATTGAGCAAAAGACAGGAGGTGGAGCTGAAGGTAGCAGAGATGAAGATGTTGAAGTTTTCGTTGGGATTGACGAGGGACAGGTTTGGAAATGAGTTTATTGGAGTGACAGCGCATGTAGAACGTTTTGGAGACAAGGTGAGGAAGGCGAGATTGAGATGGTTTGGTCATGACCAGAGGAGGGACATGGGGTATATCGGTTGAAGAATGCTGAGGATGGAGCCACCAGGAATGAGGAAAAGAGGAAGACCACGGAGGTGGTTTATGGATGTGGTAAAGGAAGACATGCAGGTAGTTGGGTTGAAAGAGGCAGATGTAGAGGACAGAGGGGTATGGAGACGGATGATCCGCTGTGGCGGCCCCTAATGGGAGAAGCTGAAAGAAGAAGAAGAAGAATCTAGATGTAACATAAGCATGAACTAATTTTTCTCCATCCTGTAACAACATCATATTTCAAATTTTAGTGCTGTTTCTAAGGTAAAAGAAGAAGATCCTGGTAATATTATTCATGTGAGCCTCAAAAGAATGATTTGGGTTAATAATCACACCAAGGTCTTTAACTGCTGTTCACACTGAGATAGAAGCACTATGCAGATGCTACGTAATCGGAAAGTTTACTTCTAGCTGCATGTTGTCCTAGTAAAGGTACTTCCGTCTTATCCGAGTTGAGCAGAAGGAAGTTATCAAGAGGAGATCTTTCTCTCTGAAGCTGCTGGAAACAGCTGGAAACACATTCTATGAAAAGCCTCTCATGCAACAATGAAAGTTTTCAAAAGTTCTGTGCAACCGCCTTCTCTAGACTATGGGTCTTCAACTGGGGTGGTACTGCAAGGGAAAAATTCTGAAAAAAAAAATCAAAGATAAAATATTAACTTTAATATAATTATGGAAAATTAAATACATTTTTATTTAAATTAAAGCTTAAGTTAATGTAAATGTATAAAAGTCCACCTGTTAGTAAAACCTGAATAACTTTGAAGACCCTTGATGTAGACTTAAAAGGTATTGAATGTAAGCTTTTTTAGTTTGATTTTCAGCTCATGAAGACAGTCAAGACAACAGCACAACACTTTTAAGAAAGACAGATCACGTCACTGTGTGTGGAACCATTAAACCTGTTACAGATTATTGGAAAGTTAAGTCATGTCACCTGGACTTTTATCTGGTTTGATTGAAATGCTTCACTACTCATTTTAGCAGCTCCTTTAGTCTAAAGAAAATTGGCAGGATTTCATCTGATCGTTACCCCCTGATATGCTTACTCTCTGTCTCTGGGTTAGTTACATCCTAACGACTCCCCTCGCCCCTGACACCTGTTACTAATAAGTGTTTGTTGTAGTTTTTATAATTTTGAGAGACCTCTAAATATTTGCACTCCCACTTTAAAATATCAGCAGAAGATCCTGTTCTATCTTCATCTACAAAAGATCTCATTCACTCTTGATCTTCATGTGATGCCATTCCATTTTGGTCTTCAGAAGATCCAATTCCATCTCGATCTTGAGAAATCCTTATCCATCTTCATCTTCAGACGATGTTGTTCCATCTTGATCTTTAGATAATCCCGTTTCATCCTCCATCAACCATGATTCTGAAAACAAAATAACAAATTTGAAAACAAAATGAACATATAAAAAAAACAAAATAATAAATCCGCAAACACAACGACAATTCGGAGGTTAGTTAGACAAACCAGAATAGTTTGTGAATGGAACACTTACCAATCATTAAACGAGACACCTGTCATTCAAGATATTCAGGAAGTATGAAATCTAATCTATCCACCATAGCAACAGGATGCACATGAACTCAATTTTGAGTGTCATGGCAAAGGCTGTAAAAAACTTATGCATGTGATCTTTTTTGTTTTTTATTTTTAATAAATTTGCAAAGATTTCAAACAAACCTCTTTCACGTTGTCATTATGGGGTATTGTATGTCGAATTTTGTGAAAAATAATTAATTGAATCCATTTTGAAATAAAGCTGTAACACAAAATGTGAATACTTTCCACTGTATTTTATATGGATAAAGGTTTGTGGACAACTGACCATAAGATTGTTATGTGAATCTTCTTGAACATCTAATTCCACATTTAGTCCCCATAAAATGTTAAAATAACCTCCAGTCTTCTGGGAAGATGTTCCACTAGATTTTGTTTAGTAAAGTCATGGCCTGTTGCTCATCCCAATACGTAGTGTTTAATAAGAGTTAGAGCTCTATAGCAGGAGATCTTCCACTTCATACTATGGAAAACAGATCTTCATGGATCTGTCTTTGGGCACTTTTTGGTTTGTGTCTCCTAGTTAAAATGAAGGTAGAATTTTAGCTTTGTGGTAACAATGTGTAGAAGAACCACATATGGCTGCAAAAAGGTGAGTGTCACAATACTTTTGGGTACCCCATGTACAGATTAATTAAAAAGCAGAGCCATGCAGTAAACTGTAATTTATTCTGTACCCAGTTCTCCCCCGTGGGAGCTTTTTAATAAATAAAGTAGCTTTAAATAAATAAACAGGTGTTAGTACGGGCCAAAGAGTCATCGATGACGATGCCAGACGGACCTGACGAAGCTATCTCTCTCTGCTCATGCGACGAGCCTCCAGATAAACACCACGATTAGTGATAATTTGAGGCCGATTTGAGTTATTATTTCAATTTTATTCCAGGGAAAAATCTTCGAAACCGAGGCCACGTGTACTTGACATGGCTCATTTGCTGCGAAAATCCAGAACAAGCCTCATTATCTCCTCACATTAACCTGAATTACCCCGATAACAAGGGTCTCTACAGGTTCCTCTGCTGGAAGGAAGCCAGATGCGCAGTGCTAAGAAGACACATTATAATTACACCATCGCATAATCATCAACTGCCACACTTTCTCAGGGTGAAGAAATTGGCACTGTGAGAGCTGTCTGGAGGTACTGCGTCATTCTGCAAGAAAAAGCCTGTTCCTTCTGCTCAAAAATATAAATGACATCAGAACTTCTTCTTCTTGTTATTATTATTATACCTTTATAGCCCAGAAAATAAAACCTCACTGACTGAACACACTCAATAGATGTTTCTGATGCCACATGAAGTTTCTAATGTTCCTGATGAAGAGAACCTCGGGATGAATTTTTCTTCAATTTGAGATCATCTGAAGATGTTTTCCACACAGACAGTTTAAGATCCATGAGGTGTTAAAGGGTTAAATTCAAGAAGCATGAAAAAGGTTCTGGTGACACCCAGATTTTTTTTCCCTTTGAGTCTGGTTTCACGTGTTTTCCTTCTAAAGAAGTCTCAGGGAGTTTTTCCACGCCACAGTCACCACTGAATCATTTATGACACTGGAAAATATATTTTTGGAATCAACTCATTTTTGTAAAATTTATGTCCAGCTTTATGTCCAACCTTGACAATTCCACATATCGAGGGAGCGAATGAATGTATGAAGGATGGAATGTCTGAGAAGATTATCTCTTCCTACCATCATGGACATTTACCCCACACGCTGCATTTGTAAAGTCAACAACATTGTGGCTGATCACACTTACACCTCACACACACTCTTTACTCTCCTGCCATCTGGAAAGGGGTACAGAAGCATTCGGGCCACATATCCAGACTGTGTAACAGATTGTTTCCACAAGCCATCAGACTCCTCAAAATGAATTAACTGGACTGATACACACACAACCAGAGTGTGCTGTTTTACACATTACTCCAGAAGCAAAAGTTTACATTCAAATAAATGTTTACATGTACAATATTTATTGTGTTTCTACTGTGCTACTGTTTTTCTTTGTCTCATGTTGTCCTTTGTTTTTTTAGTACTAAATCTTGCACATGTGCAAATTGTGTTGTCAGTTCAGAGTTCTGTGTAGTTCTGTGTTCCTTTTGTTAATTTAGGTTGTTTAATGTAACACCTTTGGATCCCACATCATGTAGGGTGTGGACATTGGAAGATCTGGCATTGAGAAGCTGGTGTTGGATCTATGATGATCTCAAATGTTGAGCTATTTTAGGAGATGCTCAGTAGTCCCTGGGTCCACAATGTCAACTGACTGTAGAAGAATGTAAAAAGGAGTTTTATATGTTTTATAATCACACTCTTGGAATCACCCAAATGAGTATTGGTTCCACTTTTGAGTCTGGTTCCTTTAAAGGTTTTTTCCTCATAACATCTAAGGGAGTTTTACCTTCACCACAGTCGCCCCAGGTTTCAGCATCAGGGATAGACACACATATTCCCTTTAATTCTTAAGTTCTGTAAAACTGCTTTGAGACAATGTCCATTGTGATAACCACTATAGAAATAACTTGAACTTCCTGGGTATATGATGTTTCGTTTTACTGTGTACTGCACTGTATATGGTTGAAATGACAATAAAACCTACATGACTTGACTTGATATCAAAGTATGTGTCATATTTTGGCACAATCCCCCAAAACCCACCATATATCCTGCCCTCCCATTGAGTAACTGTGGCAGTAAAGTTTAAGCACTGTGGTCTTAGACTTTCTCTTTAGGCTCTTAAATTTCCATTCTCTTTACACTCCACTCTTCAAGAATTAAATCTAAGAGGAGAAACCATGTGTCTGAATTTATGAAATTCTTTTGGTACAAACACGCCTCCAGCATATTTTTTTCCTCTCGTGTGGGAAATTGGGGAGAATTTTTATTTATTTTTTTGCCCAGGGCTGATAATTCACAAACAAGAAGGCAAACAAGGCATCTCTGCAGAAGCACTGATGTGTCCCTCAGAGTTTGTGAGTGTGTGTTTGTGTGTGTGTGTGTTTATGAGAAAAACAGAGATGGCAAATATTCAAGAAATGTTAAGCATTGCATCCTGACACTGTGTCACATCTCGTTTAAAACCTCTACCTTTGTTCTTTATTATTCATGTCTCAGAAACATCACTCTCTCTCTCTCTCTGCCATTGTGGCTTTATTTATTTATTTATTTATTTATTTATTTATTTATTTATTTATTCATTTATTTATTTCATCTTTAGTTTGTAAAGGACATGAGGACTACATGTGTTCAGGAGCAAAGCACAATTCTACACCAATTCGCCACTGATTACTTCTGTATATATGACAGTATTTAAAAAAAATCTGTTTATAGTTATACTAAATGTTGTGTACACGTTATAAGCTCCACTCTTCAGGGTAAATGTTCCACTAGATTTTGTGGAGATCTGACTTTTTAGCAAAATCAGGTACTGATGGAGGTCAGGTGAGGAGCCCTGGGGGTGCAGTTAGCATTCACATTCATCCCAAAGGAGTTCAATAAGGTTGGATCTGTATAGCAGGAGATAACCCATGCTTAACCCCCATCTTGAATTAAGATGCATAAGACCAGAGCATAGCCATTAGGAAAGAAGTAATGGCAACCTTTAATATTTCTATGCGCTATGGTATGTATTACAGCGTCTAAGCCGTTTTACTGAAACATTTAGTGTACAGGACACAAATGTAGTTCAGTGCTTAAGACATTAGACTCTGGATTGACATATCAGTTCAAATCCCAAATCACCAAGCTGAAACTTCCGGGGCCTTGAGCAAGAAGCCTTTATCCAGAGAGACGTACAAAAGTGCTTTGAGTCTCTATTTATAAATAAATCAACACTGGTTTGCTAGATTACAAACTTTAGATGCCATCAGCATACAACTCTGTTTAGAGGATAGTCAGTAACTCTGCTGTTAAGACATCCAGGGGAAGTGTTTTCCACCACCACCAGTACCAGAAGAGTGAAGAGTATTGACGAATACTTACCTCTTACCCTGAGAGAAGGTGGGACCAGCCGAGCAGTGCTAGAAGATTTTAGGAAATGTGTGATGCAGAGCGAAGAGTGATCAGAGCTTTAAGCTAAATGGGTGCTGGTCCATTTTTGGCTTTGTTTTGAATCTAATGCGTACAGTCACCGGACGCCAGTGGAGGGAGCAGAAGTGTGGGAGAACTTAGGCAGGTTGAACACAAGTCAGTGTTTTAGATCATTTACAGAGGACGAATAGTGTTCACAGGTGGACCCGCCAGCAGAGCGTCGCAGTAGTCCAGTCACAAAAAAAGCCCCGAGACTAAACAAGCACTTGGGCAGCCTGTGTAGACAGAAATGGTTGAATCCTGTTGATGTTGTAAAAACTGGCAAGAAGGCGACATGTGACCAAACAAAAATTTTTCCATTGTTACTCCGAGGTTGCAAACGGTGGCTGAGGGGGAGAGCGGAGCCCAGTTGTAGGTCTCACCTTGTTAGTTGTATGTCACTCTGGATAAGGGTGTCTGACAAATGCAATTAATGTAAACATAGGAGGTGCTTTTTCAGGGCCTTGAGAGCTCTTTGAGAATTTTATTTATTTATAATTTTTTTGTTTTATGGACAGAGTCAGTTGCATCCGATTCACATTTATCAGAAAATTGGAATATTTGTGCATGTGGTGAGCGGTGGTATTATTATTTTAGTTCATTTGAATCACAAAAAAACATTTAGACACATTAGAGTTTGTTCATTTTATTTAGCAGAGTCGTGTGAAAATGTTTTCATGACCAAACTAAGCAGCATGCCAGCTCAATGAGAGCGTGCCGGTGTGCAGCGCTAGCGAATTTGCACGTCGCTGTCTGTTTCCATGTGCTTTTGTCCTGATTCAAGATTGTATACACCAGGAGGTTTTGTTGCTATTGTCATGTGTTTGTGTTCATTCATAAAATGTTTCTACCCCTGTTTATGTCCAAATACCCCTCCATTTGTCTTATGCATCTTTGCAAAATAACTTGTTGCCAAGAAGTTTATGTTCAGTTTCATGGTTTTCCCAGTATACATTTACATTTATGGCATTTGGCAGTCACCCTTATCCATAGTGAGGATTGAGGGCCTTGCCCAAGGGCCCAGCAAAGGCAGCGGTGGTGCTAGGATTTGAACTCACGACCTTCCAATCTGATGCAAAGTGAGTCTTAAAACTTTTCGATTCCACTGTGTGTGTGTGTGTGTGTGTGTGTGTGTGTGTGTGTGTATATATATATATATATATATATATATATATATATATATATATATATATATATATATATATATATATATCACACACACTCAGGAGTGAAATGCTAATTCACAGCTAATAGAATTTTTCTTTAATGAACACATATCGATTTAGGAATAAATTCATTTGCACCCTGTTTGATAAACGAGGCTCAGTGTAAGGACTCCAAATACTGTCTTCCCTAATGAACTCAAAAATCCATTCCCAGCAGCAGCAGTGGGTGTGTGTGTGTGTGTGTGTGTGTGCGCGTGTGGATCAGCCGTACACTTCTCTTCATGTCTATTCATGAAGCCCATGCTGATTTATTTAACACTGCCTGATCAAGATCCGTATGCAGCAAACTTTTGGAAATAAACCCGGGTAAATCATTTGCTAGCATGCACCCAGGCTAAATCGCTAATTGGGGCCCCTGCTGTAACTTAAACTTTTGTTCTGTTTTGCTAATTATTAAATGGCGAGGGCGCAGCCGCTCCGGGGCTCGAGCGTGAAAAACCCCAGCGGTGCAAACGATCTGCAGCTCGGCACTGCTAATTAATAAATCCCCTAATTAGCTCTGTCAAGGGCGAAGCAGGCATTTCAAGGGGAAGGTTTCCTGTGCTAATGGCCTCGTGTGTTTTTGTGAGACGGCTGGAACAGATTGTGTGTGTGTGTGTGTGTCTGTGTGTGTGCGCATTTGTGCTAATTTGTGTTGATCCTCAAGAGAAAAGGAAACAAAAGCTTATTGAGTACAATCACTTTTACAGCACAGGTTTAATGATAATTATTATTTTTGTATTATTTTTATTGCCGTAGTATAGCATTAGTATTAGTATGTACTGTATACTAGCGTCGTTAATTGTATTAGGATTTATTTAGTAAGTAGCATTATTATTATTATTATCAGCAGTAGTAGTATTAGAAGTACAGTAGCAGTATTAACAGTAGTAATAGTAATAATAATAGTTCAGTAATATAAGTAATTTTATTATTAGTAGTAAACAAAGTAGCAAAATAACAAGTAGTAGTATTTGCTTAATTTTTTATTGGCGGTTGTCATAATAGTAATATTAGCAGTAGTTATATGATAATATTGTGTTGTATTATTGTGTTGTTGTTTTCAAGCTTTCTAGATTCCTCTAACGGCCTGCAACAGATTAAAAACATTGAAGCTACAGTTACTAAATATAGACTTCTGTTTAGATGCTAATCGCATGTCATCGGCTCGGTATTTGTATTCGATTTGGATCTAATCTAATCCAATCCGAACACATTCACTCTCATGCCTATTTCTGCTTGATATAAGAGTGAAGTTTCAGGAAAACCCTTTAGATGAAAGTAATAATTCCACAGCACCATCTCTCCACGTCAGAAGTGGTGATGATGCAGATGTCGAGTTTTATTCACTGTGAGGAAGAAGAAACACTGAAGTGGAGAAGATTCAGCAGGCGGCAGGTGGTAAACGCTTTCTCAGATATTAAATGTTTTTTTTTTTTTTTTAATGAATGCGTTTTAATAGTTTGTTCACTTTCTTGCACGCCTGAGCATTTCCTTTTAGGAACTAAAATGCTGAGACATGGACGAGGAACCAGGGCTGCTTCAGCAGCATGTTAATGAACCAGACGTTTTTTTTTTTCCTAGGGTTACTATAGTAATAAAGAATTCACGTTGTATTGTCAAGGACGCTGTGAGGATGTGGCTGGGACAGGAACAGTTTTGGGTTTTTTTTCAGTGGAGGAAAATAAGTTGTATAAAATCATTAATTCACCATGACGTGTTTTTTTCTTGAGAGGCCGTTAAAACGTAACCGATTGCGATGTTACTGAAAATTTTTCAAAGTGCTCACACTGGAGACTTCTGCCGTCAATGCCACGTTAACATCTCGTCATCATGTCAACCACTGAGATTGAGCTGTTCAATAAAGTATGAGATTAGAACGAGCGCATTGATATAAACCTGATTTATTGTCAGAGTTCATGTTTTAGAGAATCCATACCTTAACTATATTTATATACAGAACATTACACTGAGAGTTCCAGTGTTTGTATGGTATAGAAATTCTAAAGTTTGATTCTACTACTATTATTCAATTGTAATTGTTGATATACTACTACTACTTCTACTAATAATACTCATACTAAAACTAGTGCTAATGCTGCTCCTTCTTCTCCTCCTCCTATTACTACTCCTACTGCTGCTCTTCCTCCTCCTTCTAATTCTACTATCAGGACTACTTTTGCTCTTCCTCCTCCTCTCACAACTGCTAATGCTGATTTCCTCCTCCTCCTCCTATTACTGCTAATAATTCTACTACTACTAATCCTGCTGCTCTTATTCCTTCTCTCATTACTACTACTGCCACTGCTGCTCTTCTTCATCCTCCTTCTCCTTTTACTATTATTACTGCTGCTGCTAGTCTTCCTACTACTACTACTTCTATTACTAATATTGCTGCTGATTGTGGTTTAATTGGTTACAGTGACAACCTTTAAGCAACATAGTTACCATGTGATGTGACAGTAGAATTCTTGTGGTGCAATTATTATTATTATTATTTTTTAGAATGACTCTTTTTTTTTAAAATACTGTATTAATGCCATCTAACCGTCATGATGTAATACACATATAAAAGATTCATGTGCTAAGCAGTAAAATATACAGAAAGAAAACCCTGAGCAACAATGAAACATGCACTTGAAAAACAGGAAGCAAAAGACTGTGAGAAACAACGTCCATCAAAGCTAAGCAAAAACGTTTGCTGTGTAAGGTGAGACTATATACAAGTGCTTATTACCAAACGTTTAGATTAACAGAGCGAACGTCAATGATCTTATTTAGACTCTGAGTAGAGGAGGGTTAGGGGCCTTGCTCAGGGGCCCTTAACCCTCACTAAGCTATCATTGTCATGTGATTCAGAGTAATAAGAGACATGTGACCATGACATGTGAGGGGGTATTGGCTGATGGAAATCGTACTCTCTGACTTTAATGCTGAACAGATGCAAATGCTGCATCACAGCAGATTTAAAAACATGTAAGCAAACATACTGAATCAATAAGCTGGTCAATATTCAGGTCTTCATCAAACAGGATGTCATGTGATACGGGCGGAGAAGAAACCAAGCACAGGTGGTTTTATTAACAGTGCAGTTATGTACAAAACACTATGAAAAGTCGAGGGCGAGGGCACCCTGGTGCTCATGTACAGGGGGTAAAGTACACATGGTAATCAACTGTACATATAAAACAGGTTTAGAGATCATGTGACTGACAAAGTGGATGACGGGAAGTGTAATCTCTAAGCATGATGTAGGACAGCTCAGGATCAAGATACATGGTCTTGGAAAAATGTGAGGAAGAAGGCAGCAGAGGGTATAATTCACATAGATCAGAATAAAAGGATGTGGCTGTTAATGAGTGTGTAAGTGGAAACCAGGGAGTCTACGGTGGCCATGTTTGAAAGCCATGTTGTCTGATGGGAAACTTGAAGTGAAAATTATTATTAAAAGACATTTCATTGTATTTACTGAAATTAAAACACCTGAAAAATCACTATATGACCAAACTATTGGGAAACTTGAATTTTTTCCAGCCATATGTGGTTCTTATCCAAACTGTTACCACAAAATTGGAGGCGTGCGATTGTATAGGACGTCTTTGGATGTGCTAGAATGGAATTTTGCCTTCAACTGTTAACTTTTCCAGCATTATAATGCCCCTGTGCACAAATCAAGTTCCATTAAGATCTGCTTTGCATTTATTGGACTGGAAGATTTTCTGCTATAAATCTTTAAACCCTATTAAACACCTTTGAGATGAATGTGAACACTGACTGCACCCCAGGCCTCCTCATCTCACCTCCACCACTACCTGACTTTACTAACACTCTTGTGGCGGAATGAATCTCTACAAAAATCTAGTGAAGCATCTTCCCAGAAAAGTGGAGATTATTATAACAGCAACTGTGGAATAAGATGTTCAAAAAGATTCACATACCAATTTTATGCTGAGGTGTCCACACACTTTTGTCTATATATAACATATGTACTGTAGTGTGTATGTGACACACAGACACAAAACTCTGAAGGAAAAAAACATTGTACTGCTTCTTTATTTCACCACTGAAGTGCATGAGATTCCTCTACGTCTATCTTGTATTCAGGACTAAGTTCAGAGTTCTCAGAATGACTTTGTTCACTAATGACACAATAAAACTGTCACAGGGCACTTATATATCACATGTAGACATTTAGGGTAACAGCTACACATTCTCCAAAATACATTCTTTTTTCAGCTCCATGTTATTACAATGTGCTTCTAGCTGTTCTTCTCTGTGGAACCTTTTTGTGAAGGGTAAAATAGATGTCAGGAGATGATCAAACTCAAAATGCAGCTCTTTGTGGACGATCAGATTGTGAAATAGCCGGATTGAGAAGCATGACAGAAACACAATTATCTGGAAAAAGGTGGAATTTGATCTTCTTAAAATAGATGTGATCCTCAGATGATAAAAAGAATGAAAAGTGTTAATCTGAAGACAAAGGAAAAGTAGGATCTACTGAAAATCAAGATGGAATGGCATCTTGTGATGATTTATTGGAATAGGAGATGAAAAAGCTCAGTGTAAAGCTCATTGTAAAGGACCAGATAATAGAATAGCTGGTTAGAATTAGATTTTCTTTTAAAGATCTTCTGAATGTTGCTTATCCTTGTAATTTAAATGTAAGTACAATGATTTAGAGAGCCTTCAAACTCATACATACTACAATAAAAACTGTTATTAGTAACAGAATTGGTCACCAATATTTCAGTGTTCTGATACAGGATAATGTCAGGTGGATTTCATGGTCACTCTCCATGATTCTATTATACTGAATGAATCATCTACTAACACCCTTGTGGCTGAAAGAATCTCACACAATTCTCTAAAAGCACACTCCAAAATCTAGTGGAACATCTTCCCAGAAGAGTGAAGGTTATTAAAACAGCAAATGGAGACAAAATGCAGAATGGGATTTCCAAAAACCATCAAACGTATGCTCAGGTGTCCAAAAATTCTACAAAGAACCTGTAATAGAACCTTTAAAAGAACCATATATTTAAATAAATGTAATCTAAAAAGGGCGTATATTTCGTGTCGAGCTGAACGGATGAAAGAAAATTGTATTTGTGTAAAATTATATATATATATATATATATATATATATATATATATATATATATATATATATATATATATACAGTGGTGTGAAAAAGTGTTTGCCCCCTTATTTTTTTGCGTGTTTGTCACACTAATGTTTCAGATCATCAAACTAATTTAAATATTAGTAAAGGATAACACATGTGAACACAATATGCAGTTTCTAAATGAAGGTTTTTATTATTGAGGGAAAAAAGCATCCGAAACTACATGGCCCTGTGTGAAAAAGTGTTTGCCCTCCTGTTAAAACTGTGGTTTATCACACCTGAGTTCAATTTCTGTAGTCACACCCAGGCATGATTACTGCTAAACCTGTTCACAATCAAGAAATCTCTTGAATAAGCCTGACAAAGTGAAGTAGACTAAAAGATCCTCAAAAGCTAGACATAATGATGAGATCCAAAGAAATTCAGAAACAAAAGAGAAAAAAGTAATTGAGATCTATCAATCTGGAAAATGTTATAAAGCCATTTCTAAATCTTTGGGATTTCAGCGAACCACAGTGAGAGCCATTCTTCACAAATGGCAAAAACATGGGACAGTGGCCTACTGATCAAAATTACCCCAAGAGCACAGGGATGACTCATCCAAGAGGTCACAAAAGACCCCACGACAATATCCAAAGAACTGCAACCCTCACTTGCCTCAGTTAAGGTCAGGATTCATGACTCCACCATAAGAAAGAGACTGGGCAAAAATGGTCTACATGGCAGAGTTCCAAGACGAAAACCACTTCTAAACAAAAAAAACATTAAGGCTCATGTAAGATTTGCCAGAAAACATCTTGATGATCACCAAGACTTTTGGGAAAATACTTTGTGGACTGATGTGACAAAAGTTGAATATTTTTTTGGAAGGTGTGTGTCCTATTACATCAGGCGTAAAAGTAGGCATTTCAGAAAAAGAACATCATACCAACAGTAAAATATGGTGGAGGTAGTGTGATGGTCT
This sequence comes from Silurus meridionalis, assembly GCF_014805685.1. NCBI lineage: Eukaryota > Metazoa > Chordata > Actinopteri > Siluriformes > Siluridae > Silurus > Silurus meridionalis. The sequence continues at coordinate 24,976,352 of NC_060893.1, read as the reverse complement.
GGGGCTGTTTGCTGCTTCAGGACCTGGAAGACTTGCTGTTATAAATGGAACCACAAATTCTGCTGTTTATCAAAAAATCCTAAAGGAAAATGTCCGGCCATCTGTTTGTGACGTCAAGTTGAAGCAAATTCGGGATCTGCAGCAGAACAATGATCCAAAACACACCAGCAAGTCCACATCTGAGTAACTGAAGAAAAACAAAATTAAGATGTTGGAGTGGTCTAGTCAAAGTCCTGACCTGAATCCTATTGAGATGCAGTGGCATGACCTTAAAAAGGCGGTTCATGCTCGAAAACTCGTGGTTAAGGTGTTGACAGTGTGTGTCGATGAAGCCCAAGGAGTTGGAATCCGACAACCAGAGAGGTGCTTCGGATCTCCTGCGAGCTAGAATTCTGACCCTCAAAGACCTGTTAGTCTGCCTTTAAAATGTCCACCTCCACTACATTTATTATCCTAAATTAGATGCACCTGTTTGAGGTCATTAGCTGAATGAAGACACCTGTTCACCCCATACAATCAGTAAGAATCCAACCACTAACATGGCCAAGACCAAAGAGCTGTCCAAAGACACTAGAGACAAAATTGTACACCTCCACAAGGCTGGAAAGGGCTACGGGGAAATTGCCAAGCAGCTTGGTGAAAAAAGGTCCACTGTTGGAGCAATCATTAGACAATGGAAGAAGCTAAACATGACTGTCAATCTCCCTCGGACTGGGGCTCCATGCAAGATCTCACCTCGTGGGGTCTCAATAATCCTAAGGAAGTTGAGAAATCAGCCCAGAACTACACAGGAGGAGCTGGTCAATGACCTGAAAAGAGCTGGGACCACCGTTTCCAAGGTTACTGTTGGTAATACACTAAGACGTCATGGTTTGTAATCATGCATGGCACGGAAGGTTCCCCTGCTTAAACCAGCACATGTCAAGGCACGTCTTAAGTTTGCCAATGACCATTTGGATGATCCAGAGGAGTCATGGGAAAAAGTCATGTGGTCAGATGAGACCAAAATAGAACTTTTGGGTCATAATTCCACTAAACGTGTTTGGAGGAAGAAGAATGATGAGTACCATCCCAAGAACACCATCCCTACTGTGAGGCATGGGGATGGTAGCATCATGCTTTGGGGGTGTTTTTCTGCACATGGGACAGGGCGACTGCACTGTATTAAGGAGAGGATGACCGGGGCCATGTATTGCGAGATTTTGGGGAACAACCTCCTTCCCTCAGTTAGAGCATTGAAGATGGGTCGAGGCTGGGTCTTCCAACATGACAATGACCCGAAGCGCACACAGCCAGGATAACCGAGAAGTGGCTCTGTAAGAAGCATATCAAGGTTCTGGCGTGGCCTAGCCAGTCTCTAGACCTAAACCCAATAGAGAATCTTTGGAGGGAGCTCAAACTCCATGTTTCTCAGCGACATGCCAGAAACCTGACTGATCTAGAGAAGATCTGTGTGGAGGAGTGGGCCAAAATCCCTCCTGCAGTGTGTGCAAACCTGGTAAAAAACTACAGAAAACGTTTGACCTCTGTAATTGCAAACAAAGTTTTAAACCAAATATTAACATTGACTTTCTCAGGTGTTCAAATACTTATTTGCAGCTGTATCATACAAATAAATAGTTAAAAAATAATACATTGTGATTTCTGGATTTTTCTTTTTTAGATTATGTCTCTCACAGTGGACATGCACCTACGATGACAATTTCAGACCCCTCCATGATTTCTAAGTGGGAGAACTTGCAAAATAGCAGGGTGTTCAAATACTTATTTTCCTCACTGTATGTACTGTGTATATATATATATATATATATATATATATATATATAAAAACACATTTATTGCAATAAATGGTGTTGTGATGAAATAACGTACACACACAAACACACACAATTCACCTTTTGTTTTAAGTCCTTTACGGCAGTAATGAATTCAGTGTATGAAAACGTGCAGTTTGTGCAGGCGTGTGACTTTTCCTGTTAATAAAGAAATTCGTGGTTGCGTGTTTTTGTTGTTGACTGTTAATTATTGTCTTGTCTCGTCTCAGCTTTATTTATTGAACCATATGTCACTTTCCCTTTGTCCTGTAGTGCATTCCTTCAATTTGCGCTTGATTTTAATTTCGTTTATAGAAAAACGTGTCTTTGTGATTGACAGCTCGCACAATGTAAACACGCTCGGGACAATTATAAGCCGTGTTTTGGCATTGGTTTATTACAATAACACACACACACACACGCACGCACACACGCACACATACACATGCACACATACACACACACTACACATGCAGACAAACACTAAGTGTAAACTGTAGATGTTGTTTTTTATCAGTGTTCGCCACAAAAGCCTTCAGTACCTGATTCAATCTAAGGAATTTTTTCTTTCTCTCGCAGCAGATGTGTGTTTTTGTGTGTGTATGATAGGATAATTAAAAATAAGTAAAATGAAATTACACACATTATCAGAAAACAATCATAATAACTTAAAATAGTCATCGTTTATTATTTTTTAGGATTTTGATAGGCAGCTTGAGGCACAAGAAAAAAACGAAAAACAGCACATTACTGCCAACAGCTTCATCTTTAACAAGGATGCAACACAGGCACAAGCAATGCTTACACACACACACACACACACACACACACACACACACACACACACACACACACACACACACACACAGCTGTCAGGTGATAAATGTTAGATTAGCTTTCTGTTTTTATATTCATTTCAGGAGCTGGTTTTACCTCATGTAACTGGTTTTATCTGCGTTGTGGTTTTCTTTTTTTTGTGTTCCGTGAAATAATAACTGAATAACTTAAGACCCAGAATCCAAACCTAACAAGCTTTCAAGCTGGACCATAGATTCAGTAAGTCTACATACTGGCTTGATAACTCTACCAAACCTGGTGATATAATGATCACCTGTATTTAAAACTGCTATAGGTTCCTGCCCATGGGGAACACTGGAAGAAACATGAGTTTGGGATGAATGGTTAGCACCAGCACCAGCACCAGCCACAGTACTATCATCAGTCACTAGCACAGGAACTTGTTCCTTTGGTTCCTGTTGATCGGGCATCTGAGAATGCACCCATGTAGCGGTGCGGTCGTCCTCACAAGTAGCTACATTGGAGATATTGAACATGCATTCAGCCTGTGAGAAATCCCTTGCTTCATACTGCACATCATCTACATGTACTGTAGACTCTGCCCAAGTCTGCCCAATTAGACCAACAGAGTGTGTTGCATCAGACATTTGCAAGGGAACGCAGCAGGTATGTATGTCATTGGTCTTATGACCGGAACTTATCCTGTCTGTTTCAGGCAAAGGGAGAAAGTTAACTTGCAAAAGTAAATTCCGGTGTACTGTTTGTTCATTACCAGCCCTGTCACAGATCTTATAAACATGTATGGAAGGCTTTGAAGCAACAACAGTGTACACAACTGGATTCCATCTGTCAGCAAGCTTTCGTTTCCCTCTATATCCCTTGTTAGCCACAAGCACCTGATCACCAATAGCAAGAGGTAGGATTTTAAGTCTTTTGTTGTATTGGTTGGACTGATGTTTTTGTTCCAGAACGGAATGCTGCTGTGCTAATGTCATTGCAGTTTGAAGATCATCAATGAGTGATCTGACATATTGATAATAGTCACAAACCGACTTGTCCCGCAGAATGCTTTGAGGTTAACTGGCTGCCTTGGCACCCTACCAAACATCAGGTAAAAAAGGGGCGAACCCAGTTGTTTCGTGTGCTGTACAGTTGTAGACAAAAGTCATGGTCTGTACCAACTGTGGCCACCTCAGCTTGCACGCAGATGGATGGGACCTAAGCATACTGCCCAATGTCCTGTTAAACCGCTCCATACCACCATTCCCCATCGGGTGGTAGGGGGTTGTTCTAGATTTGTCAATCCCAGCCAGTTCAAGCAGCTTTGCAAACAGCTCACTTTCGAATGTAGCCCCTTGGTCAGAATGGATGCGTTGGGGAAACCCATAAACACAAAAAAGTTTTCCGACAGTTTCTTGGCCACTCTTTTCGCCGTCTGGTCCTGACATGGGAATGCATGTTCCAGCTTTGTGAAGTGATCTGTGATCACTAGAACTTCCACAGATTTGTTGTTTCTATCCTCAGCAGACCAAAAGTCAATGCAGACAAGCTCCAATGGGGTTGTGGTCTTAATACTTTCCAAAGTGGCTCTCGCTGCTGGCTGTTTTGCTGAGGACATACCTTGGGCATTTCTTCACATAATCCCGCACGTCACGCTCCATATTGGGCCAGAAAAACCTCTGACGGGCCAAAGACATGTGCGTGGCTGCCCCTGATGGCCAGCTAAATCGTGGACACCAGTGAGTGCTTGATGTTTTAAGGATTCGGGAAGAATTAACTGAAATCTCTTGTGCTTGGTAAGTGGGTCTTTAACAGCTCTGTACAGGATTCCATGAAGTACTGAAAGTTTGTACCATTGTTCAGAATCTGCAAAACACACAGATTTTTGTCGGCACACTCCCGTCTTGATGGGCTGCATTTTCTGTTAACATAATACAACACTGCCAATTACAGGGTCTTTATGCTGATGTTCTTGCAAGTCAGTCTGTGAACGGGAATGAAACACGTCTTCATCACCACTGTTTAAAGAGTTCAAATGTTCAGCGAATGAAGTAGCTCCACATTCAGTTCCTGTTTCCCATTCATCACAGTAGGACAGAATGGAAGACACATCAGTGGTAGACATCTAGACCAACGTCATATGCATCTGACCTCAAGGACTGCGGTTGGCAGGTAAGTCTGAACACCTCTTGCACATTTCCATCCTCAACACTGTGTACTTGTCTTAGCAATTCAGAATAGGGTTCTGACAAAAGTCGCTGATTTACTGGCCTGACAAACGGATCCCTACTGAGCACGTCTGCTACTACGTTAAGTTTTCCAGGAACATATTTGATCTCAAAAGAATATGGAGCGAGGGTGTATGTAAGCGGATTATTATCTGCCCACACAGTAAATTCATGGCCCTTAAGCCAGTGGCTGAACTTGTCACACACTGCCCACTTAAGAGCCAAGAACTCTAATCTGTGTGCCGGATATTTAGATTGGCTGCGACTCAAGGCCTTGCTAGCAAACGCTATCGGTCTCACCTTGTCTTCACCAGCAGGGATCTGTAAGAGTACGGCAACTAAACCATCTAATGAAGCGTCCGTACAAAGCAGGAAAGGACGTTCAAAATCTGGATGAGCCAACACTACACTATCAACAAGGGCCCTTTTCAATTCTTCAAAAGCCACATCACAGTCTGGGCGCCAGTCCTGGAGCTTTAGCTCCCGAAAAGTGCCCGCTCTCTTATGACCAGAAGCACCTTTCACCAAAGTTTTTGGCCAGTCGTTAAGTTGAATAAAGGTCTAGCAATACTAGAACACTTTGGGATAAATGTCTGGTAGTACAAGACCATACCAAGAAACGATCTGAGTTTTTTTGGTGAAGGTGTGATTCCATCGTCCTTCATTAAATTAGCCTTTTGGAAAGCAGAGATGACCTTTACTTTCTCCTCATCGACTGAAACACCAGCACCATCTATCACATGGCCTAGAAACTTAACAGATTCTTTTAGAAAGTGACAATTTTTAGGAGCCAGCTTCAGGTTGCTGGATCTCAATCGAGAGAAAACAATCTCCAAGCACCTTAATGCTTCCTGCTCGGATGGGGCAAAGACCAGCAAGTCATCAAGGTAGCAGAGAAGACTGGAAAAGTTAAGGTCACCAAAAATGCTGAGCATCATGCACATGAAAGACCCGGGACTGTTGCAAAGACCCTGAGGGAGGTGGTTATACTCGTATAATCCCATCTGTGTTGTGAAGGCAGTGTATCGCCTGTCAGACAAATGGAGTGGAATGTTGTAAAACCCCGAAGTTAAGTCCATGGTACTGAAAAAAGCATCACCTCCCAACACTGCAAGACAGTCAGCCTGATGTGGCAGAGGGTGGGCGTCTTTGATGGTTTTAGCATTGAGCCAGCAAAAATCAGTGCAGACCCTTAAATTACCATCCTTCTTCCAGACTATCACTAAGGGCGATGCATACTCACTGATGAACTTGCTGATTATGCCTTTCTCCTCCATCTCTGACAATACTTCTCTTAATCTTTGGTAGTGGGCAGAAGGGATACGGGCGATAGAGCAGACAGAACGGGCGCGCATCAAAAAGATGGATCCTATGCACGAAATCCTTTGCCTCTCCACAATCCAACTTATCTTTGGAGAAAATATCATTGTAAGATACAACAAGGTCTGCTAGTTTTCTCTTCCACACTTCAGAAACTTCACATCCTTCAATGTTAATGTCCATTAGTCCACAGTCTTTCAACAACTGTGCAGGGCAGGAGGATGAGGCCATGTCATAGGCATTCGAATTAGGAACATCAATGTAGGTTCTACTTAAACCCTGTGCAACCGTGAGGTTTTTGGCAGCTAGACAAGTGGAAACGTCAGCCAGTTTGGAGTTACGACGAAGCGTAACTCATGTAAAATTAGGGTTAAGGACCTTCATTGGCACCCATCGATCACCCAAAATTGGTGTTACTACTCGTCCGACAAGAATGTTTCTGGGGGCAGAACGTGCCGTGGTTGGCTCAACAATGATAGTACTTCCCGGGGAAATAGGGACATTAGCTGGTAATTTGCCCCAAACAAGATACTTACATCTGGGAAGTAGAGTGATTGCTTGACACAGTTTTACAGTACCAAGCTTATCGGGCTGCTGAGGACCATACCATTGGGAGATACAGCTCAGAAGCTCAAGGAATTGCTCACACTCAGGATTACCATTGTTACAAGAGACGAGCTCCCAATACTTGTCATGAGATTTCATTTTTTGCAGAATGCATTTGATTATATTGCTTCCAATTATGAACTCGTCTCTCTGTCCATAGACCTCAATATAGACTTCAATTTCCATGTCGTAAATACACTTTGGCTAAATTGTAAGGCCACCACAGCCAACTAGGACTCGTCAGCAACATCAATGGCTTTGTTAAGCCTTATCCAATAATCCATTGGGGTTTCATCAGCCCTTGGGACACTATTAGAGAAATCAACCATGGGCATGTTGGAATAAGCTAACTCACTGAAGTTGTGTTTAAGTATGTCGAACACTGCGCTTGGAAGATCACAGGCACTTAGTTCAGGGCGACTACGCATGGACACTTTAACCACATCTCTTGCTTTACCAGCCAGCCTGCTCAGGATAAGATCAGAAACATCAGTATGTGATTTTCATTTCAGTTCACTAATAGGATGCAGAAGGCAGAACGTTTAAAGCAATAATGAATTTCCTAGGCAAAGACAAAATATTTTCGTTTCTAGCAAATGAAGCACTGTTCCACATTAAAATGCATCAACATTCATTCATAATATACTGCCCAGATAAAGGATACGATACTCAAAGATCACTGAATCATTTTGCAGTCCTTATCACAGAGTCTCTCTGGATTATTATGCATCAACAAAGAACAACTGTTCTCCAGAAAAATAAGAGTCGATTAAAGCCACTGAAACACTTTACCGTTGTTTTAAGATGCACCAGTTTGCTCAGTGATGTCACGCACCGACAGTCGTGCAGTCGACTGAACAGTCGATCTGTTGACCCGAAAAGATCACGACACCAAATGTAACTGGTTTTATCTGCGTTGTGGTTTTCTTGTTTTTTGTGTTCCGTGAAATAAAGGCAAACATCAGCCGTCGGGTTGTCTCCTCAATGATTTTAATCTGACAAGAGATAACACAGTCTTTAAACAACGTGTAAAGTTGCCCCTTCAGTTCTCTTCCATGTGGACATAACACGAAAAGGGCAGAGAGAAGTCGTTTAAGCATTACAAATAATTAAACAACATAACAGCATACCTGACAAGAGATAACACAGTCTTTAAACAACGTGTAAAGTTGCCCCTTCAGTTCTGCAACACAAATGTAATGCGCAACGTAATCAGCACGTCTCAAGTTTAACAAGTCCTCATTTAAAATGAAAATAATGTCACACACATGCAAAATGAAGTGATACATACAATTTAAACCAAAAGCCTGAATATAAAACAGATTTTTAAAAAAAGATGTGTTATTTCCACCTCTTCCATGTGGACGTAACACGAAAAGGGAAGAGGAGGTGCAAAAACAGGAAATTAGGTTTAATGCTGCAGTCAGATAATTAATGGGGTATGCACACATATAGAGACCCAAATCACGTATACATTAAAGCATGTCCTTTTTGTGTAATTCTACCTATAAAATGAACATTATACTTTCCATACCCGTTACACTCAGTAGATTAGCGTTCTGCTTTTATATTCACATCAGGAGTTAGTTTTACCTTAGAAGATTAGCTTTCTGTTTTTATATTCACTTCATGAGTTAGTTTTACCTCAGTAGATTAGCTTTCTGTTTTTATATTCTCTTTCAGGAGTTAGATTTTCCTCAGTAGATTAGCTTTCTGCTTTTAGATTCACTTTAGGATTTAGTTTTACCTCAGTGGGTTAGCTTTCTGCTTTTAGATTCACTTCAGGATTTAGTTTTACCTCAGTAGATTAGCTTTCTGTTTTTATATTCTCTTTTAGGAGTTAGTTTTACCTCAGTAGATTAGTTGTCTGCTTTTATATTTACTTCAGGATTTAGTTTTACCTCAGTAGATTAGCTTTCTGCTTTTATATTCTTTTTCAGGAGTTAGGTTTACCTCAGTACTTCGCTTTTAGATATTAGCTTAGTTTTTCCTCTCTAGATATGTTTTTTAAATTAGTTTTCAGGTAAGCGTTTCTGTGTTTAGTTTCTCAGCTTGCATGAATGAAATGAGTTTTTTTTCATGCAGAGTTTTTTCCAGATCGTGGAGGGAATATAGGCATGGAGAAGATCCAGGCGGCAGATGTCTAACCCTTTTTAACAGAACATGTGAGGATTTTGTGTTCATCTCTCTCCAGCATGTCTGAGCGTTTTCCTTTCAACCGCAGCGTGTGGTAATGAAATGAAATGCTGAGACTTTAGGGAGAATCTCAAGGCGTTCCTACAGCATGTTAATGAGTGAGCTTTCTGTCAGGTGGATATAAAGGTGAAGAATTTACATTGTCAAGGACACACTGATACATCCAGGAGCTGTCAAACACACAATATCCTGCAGTAGTTTAAACAATGGATATTCGGCATAGCCTAAGCATCCATTACAGTGAAGGAGCGTGATCTCTGTCCAACTTAAAGAGTTAGTTGAGTAGTTACAACTATGTTGTAGTTGAAATGAGGGGGTGTGGCCTATGTGGTAGTTGAAGTGAAGGAGGTGTGGCATATGTGGTATTTGTAGCAAAGGAGGTGTGGCCTATGTGGTAGTTGCAGTAAGGGGTGTGGCCTATGTTGTAGTTGAAATGAGGGCGTGTGGCCAATGTGGTAGTTGAAGTGAAGGAGGTGTGGCATATGTGGTATTTGTAGCAAAGGAGGTGTGGCCTCTGTATATGTTAGTCTCTGTAAAGAGGGTGTGGCCTCTGTAACTGTCAGTTTGAGTGAAGGAGGTGTGGCCTCTGTCCAACTTAATGAAGGACGTGTGTCTTCTATGTACTCTGAGTGAAAGAGGAGTGGCCTACATGTCACCTGTAATGAAGGTGGTGTGGCCTATGTGGTAGTTGCAGTGAAGGAGGTGTGCCTTATGTATGTCAGCCCCAGTAAAGGATGCAGGACCTTGCTACCTGTCAGTCCAAGTTAACAATGTATGTCCTCTTTACATGTGAGTTTGAGTAAAGGAGGTGTGCCATACTTTCAAATTATTAAAAAGAGGTGTGGCCTCTGTAGGTGTCAGTCATAATGTAAAAGGTTTGTTATTTGTATCAGTCGCAGTGAAGGAGGTGTGGCCTCAATATGTGCCAGTTGCAGTGAAGTAGACGTGGCTTCAGTACCGCTCTAAACATTTTTCCGTTATAAGCTTTTTGAGTTGGTTGTGTAGAATAATTTTTTGAGTTCTCCGTGTGCGTGTCATGTCTTTTGATTGTCGTATATGTATTGATCGATTTCTTTTCAACTAATCCAGGTAATGTGTTTTAAAGCTTATAAGACATCGTTAGTGGACGATAGGATCAGGTCACATTTAAACTCTAAATGATCCTCAGGAATCAGCGATGGCATAGGGAGAATGGATCAGCGTTCACATCACGCCTTCTATCAGCTCCATCGTTCCTCTGAGGATGCTAATGACCCTTACTGCAGATTAAACACCAACACAAGGCTCCGGAATGACCAACAAAGAAAATCCTAGTCAAGGGGGCACAAACACAAAGCAACAAAAACAAATGAAAAAAAAAAACAAACATTTATTTATTCTCAGGTGATTCTTTACATGTGATTTACATATTTATAATTCTTTATAAATGACTCTATTGCTGTAATACGCTCTTCTAGGGGGTGTGGTGGTGTCATCACTATTCAATTCAATTCAGTTTTATTTGTAGAGGGCTTTTAACAATGGACATTAAAGCTACTTTACAAAGATAAAGAGGTATTGACTTTGAAATGTAGAAATGTAGTGCCTATAAGTTTGTTTCTTATAAGTTTATCTCAAATGAATGAACTAGTGGTGACTGTGGCAAAGAAAAACTCCCTGAGATGGCATGAGGAAGAAACCTTAAAATTAACCCGGACTCAAAAAGAAGTCCATAATCATCTTGTGGGCACCAATATGTTTATTATATTATCTGACCATAACATTTGTATGTCCTTCTGGAACTTCCCATTCCACATACAGTCTCTGTTTGCTGTTATAATAAGCTCCACTCTTCTGGGAAGATTCAGCTGCCCAAGGGTGTTAGTAAAGTCAAGTACTGATGTAGGTGAGGTGAAGAGGCCTGGGGTGCAGTCAGAGTACACATTCATACCAATTTAAGATGTTCAACACGGTTGGAGCTCTGCAGAATGAGATCTTTCTCTCCAAACCATGGAAAGCAGATTTTCATGGAGCTGGCTTTGTGTAGGAGAGAATTGTTATGCTGGAATAGTCTGGAAGTGTCCTTGTTGAAGAATATGTATGTATGTATGTATGTAGGTAGGTAGGTAGGTAGGTAGGTAGGTGGGTGGGTGGGTGGGTCGGTGGGTCGGTCGGTCTTTGTCAATGCATAGTACAGGTACACAGCAACGAAATGCAGTTTATCATCTACCAGAAGTGCAAATAGACATATATATATATATATATATATATATATATATATATATATATATATATATATATATATATATATATATATATATATAATGTGTGTACAGCATGTAAATATCCATATTTACATACAGTGAACACATGTACAGTGAGTAAATATAAAGGCTATAGCAATGAAGAGATGTGTAGACGTTGTTAAAAGTACAAGTAAATAGTTATGTGTCTATGGCAGTAAAAGAATGTGCAGACACTGTTGTAACGGTACCACAAGTAAACGTTATAAGGCTTTGGCCTAGAAAAGAAACTGTGCAAGCTGAATAAACAAGTCCACTAAATATATATACAATGTGACATATTAGGCAGGATGTACAGTGCGGTTTATATATCTGGTTCTGGTGCTGTATCTCCTTCTTGATGGAAGGAGTTTAAACAGTTTGTGACTGGGATGTGAAGAGTCCTTGATGATGATGTGATCTCCTCGCAGACATCTGCTGTAGTGAAGGTGCTCAAAGACAGGTAGTTGTGTGCCAGTGATCCATTGGGCGGATTTAACCAGCCTTTGCAGGGCTTCATGTTCACACACAGAGTGAAACCTCCTTAGCATACAGTGATGGAGTTGGTCAGGATGCTAAAAACTCGTTAGAATCCCTGGGATAAATAAGCTTTCTTAAGACTCCTTAAGAAGTGCAGGTGGTGTTGTGCCTTCCTAACCAAAATTGAAATGTTCTGGTGCCAGGACAGATACTCAGAGTTGTGAACTCCCAAGATGGAGACCGTCTCTACCTCAGTTCCATTGATGTAGATCAATGGATTTTATCTGTTTTATTTATAAATTATATATATATATATATATATATATATATATATATATATATATATATATATATATATATATATAAAGTACAAATTAGGTGTTACTGCAGTGTGATTCTTCTCCTCATGTAATTATTCTAACACAGTTTATCAGAACGCACATGCAAATTAGTGCTTGTTATTTGGGATCTTAATAAATCAGAGTGTTATGTGGCTCTCTGAAACAGATGGAGGTCACACACACACATTTAAAGTGGTGAAGGGAAGTGTGTAAAGACTGCTGAGTAGGCATGCCGAGTGATGTGATGTGGTAATGACCAGAAGCGTAGTGTGAACACACACTGATAAGGAAGGAGAGTTGAGATCTGGGGACAGATGTTCAATTTGGAAATGGTCTCACACTGATGAATATAAGTCTGGACGAAGAATGCAATACTCAGAGACAGACACACAGTTTGCCCTCCTGTCTTTTTGCTCCATAATCTACCAGTTTTTGCAATATGTGCTACAACAGAAATTAATTTGTACACCACCGACAATGTATCTGCACTGAAACCTACAGTTTGTTTGCCCTATTGAATTACATTTCAGTTATTTTATTGGATATAAATGTGTTGGTGTAAAGCTGCAAAGCATTTCAAATCTCCCTAATGAGTCATAAAAACAGAACCCTGGTTGGCCTGATCATTCCCTGTTCTTTCTTTTGTTTTGTTTTCTTCAGCATGGGGCAGCATGAGTCCTACCCCAACAGGCCTTGATTATCACCTGCCGTATAATTACTACCTGGTTATATTGACACTTCAAGTTATTTTTATTCTAAAGGAACAAGTTCTTATGATTCAGAACAAGTCTAAAAAACAACATAAATGAAACACAAACATACACACAAATCTTTTCATGTTAGAATAAATTCCTTATATCGTGTGTGTGTGTGTGTGTGTGTGTGTGTGTGTGTGTGTGTGTGTGTGTGTGCACATCTGACCATGTGGTCAAAATCACATTTATCTTTAACTTCGTTTGCCCAGTGTGTCAGCCACCTGCTACATTCATTCCATTTTCATCTCAAAGGATGAGACCATGACAAGCACTCTGAAACACAAACACACACACAAGCTAATTTATAATTTGTCACATGACCTCTACCAGAAAGTTTGTCGTCTGACATGAGGAAGGAAAAACCTACCACCCAGAATTGTTTGGAGCTAAAGTGTAGCTTTTGATCTCGTGTGGAATTGAAATTAGTTAAACATGTCACACTTTTTTAGGGTGTACATGTGTGTGTGTGTGTGTGTGTGTGTGTGTGTATGAGTGAGTGTGTGCAGCGTCAAACCTGAATAACCAGAGAGATTAAAGACAAACAAAGTCTGACAGGAGGGAAAATGGAATATGTAAAGCGAAGGTGGAGAGCGGTGAGGCGTTCAGCTTACGGAGGATTTGAGTTAAAATGAGGTTCCTGTGCAGCTCCTTAAGTCTCGTTTGCACTCGATCCCACCAGCACATGCCATGTCGAGTGTTCGCCTCTCTTAAAACTGCACTGTACACCACGTTTGAAACATCTCCACACCTACAGAGACAGGTAGACTGCAGTTTCTCTTCCTCTTGACCTATATTGTCCAATCTTGTCACAGCTTCCTGATCCATCTGAAAAAATAATATCAATACGTTCTTTATTTGTCAGAAGGAAACATATTTTATTCACGCCTTTGCTAAAAGTATAGGGACACCTGACTTTTCCAGCCACGTGGTTCTTCTGCACTCTGTTAGCATAGAATTGAAGGCACACAATTGTACTGGATATATTTCCTTCTCCTTTACTTGAACTAGGAGACCCAAAACTGTTTCATCATGACAGTGCTCCTGTGCACAAAGCCAGATCCATGAAGATCTCCTGCTATAGAGTTTCAAACCTATCAGATTTTTTTTCATGCTGACTGCACCCCAGGTCTAACACCCTATTGGCTGTTTTTGATTTTCACAAATCTCTTGAAAATCTAGTGGAACATCTTCCCAGAAGAGTGGAGGTTTTTATAACAGCAAATAGGGAGTAATTTCCCTCATGTTGTTAGAGGAGACAAGTCGAAACAAACCAGCTTGAGGAAGCAATTGAGGAAGATCCATTTGAACAAAGGGCTATGAGACTTGAACATTGGAAAAAATATAAAAGCTACACACAGCAGAAGAAAAGGAAATGACATTGACAACTAAAGAAGAAACTGGAAGGGTTTGTAAGGGTGTGTTCTGGTGGTCTGTAGGGAAAGAGCTCAGCAGCAATGCAGCAATAAGCATTAAAATTGCAAAAACTTTGCAATATTGCATCTACAATACATAACATCATTAAATGATGCTGAGAATCTGGAGAAATGTGTGTGCAACTTTTTCATTAAAGTTCCTGTTTCTGTTATATTTTCCACTATATAATTTATAATTTTTTGTTTTAATTAAGTAAAATTGGATAATTGTGGAAAATTCTTGTTTTAGAGCAATCAGGTAGGGTAGAGGTAGAGGCTATAAGCGGAGGAGGAGGGAAAACTTGTTTTTTACTATCACTACAGTACACTACGTATCTTCTTTTTTTACTTTTTCTTCTTTGCTTATCTTAATTTTCGTCACAGTCTTTACTTTCTGGCTTCGCTTTGGCATTTAGCAGCGGCGTTTCGAGCTCGTACCTCAATTTTTTGCTCGCTTAACAAAGCAAAAAATCGACAGAGTGACCGCTCGTATCTCGGAGAACTCGTACATTAATGCTCTCATAGGTCAAGGTACCACTGTATTGAATTGCACAGTCGTGCATTTAGTACCTGGGTCTTTAGTGGGGACTTACCCAACTGAATCCACCTCTTAATACCACCACCATCACATCGAAATTATAGAAACCATCAATACTTTATAACAACGCATGGCATTTTAGAGAGAGAGAAATTTCACATATATTGGGTGAATACCATTTTACTAAAGCAAACTCCAAACCTCTACACTACAACCACAACTGTGCCACCTACATCATCTGGAGCAGTTCAGAATCAATATTTGTCTAATAACATGACGGGTCGTATTCACTGGTCTGGAAGTGGTGAACAAACCCTTTCCAGGGCTAAGAAAAGCTAGCTAGCTTTAGGGTTGGTCAACCTCTCCTAGCCGTCTAGCTTTTCTTGAAAATTGATTTTAAAGTATGTCCGCGACAAAATAAATTTCTCATCCTCTGTAGGCAACAAAAAGTCTAACTCTGATGTATTAATGTGTGCAGCGCACTATACACTATGCACGTGTTTTGCCAGTCGATCTTGGCTGTAACAGTTTCCCTCTGACCAACTAATCAGAAGACGGGAAAATGCTGAAGCTATTCTGGAAATGGCAGCACATAAAGGCTGAAATCTGATTGGACAAAAAATCCAACATCCACATACACGTACTGGAAGCAGTGCTGCCAAGAGAAACACTACGAAATGAAGAGAATAAACTGTTGGGAATAAATGAATGCAATTTCATAGAACAAATATTAGAATTTAGGTTCTAAATGTAGGTCAGTGCTTCTAATGCAGGTGCAGGCTATTTGTTGGTACCTCAAATAATGAAGACTACAGCAGGGGGCAGATTTTTCTCTTATTAAGCCCCACAGTTATGGTACAGCCTTCCAATCAGTGTCTGGGACTCAGACACAGTCTCAGTGTTCAAGTCGAGGCTGAAAACTTTTTTTTTTTTTTGTCAAGCCTTTTATCAGTAGATTTTTCTTAGGTAAAAGAGCTGATCTGGAGGGACTAAGGTTATAAAGTGTTCGGTGAACTCAGATATTTGTATGCTGTCATCCCCTCACTCTCACACGTTCACTCAGGTTTGTTGATGGTGTTGTGGTGGGTCGTCTCTTATCCCAGAGAGCCTTCATGTCTGTGGTACCTTCTGTTTCTCCTTTTTAGTTATGCTGCCATAGCGAGTCTTGCCGGAGTCCCAACTACACAGTGTCCTTAACTTTTATACAACAATAAGGACACATAATAATCCATATTTATATTAAGTTTGTAGTCTTGCTTACCAGTGTAGATTTATTCATTGCTAGAGAAGCACTTTTGTATATCGTTTTGGATAAGGGCGTCTGCTAAATGCCGGTTTCTCATCAACACCTTGGGTGGTTCCATGAAATTCCGGAGTAGGAACAGGAGCTTTAAGGATAGATTTGGACTGTAGTTAATGTTAACAGCCTGCTACACTGACTCAGGACTACAGTTTGCCTTTGATCACCATCACTGTACCCCGCAACATGGTTTTTCTGCAATAAATGGACATTCGGTGCAACCCAGATGAGGATGGGTTCCCTCTTGAGTCTGGTTCCTCGCAAGGTTTCTTCCTTATGCCATCTTGGGGAATTTTTCCTTGCCACAGTTGCCACCGGCTTGCTAATCAGGGACAAACTTACACTTATAAAGAACATCTTATTAATTTTTATCACCACAATATCTGTGTAAAGCTTCTTTGAGACAATGTTCATTGGTAAAAATTAATCGAATTGAATTGATAGTGTTCAGGCCAGCAGTGAAAGCTTTGCTGGTCCTAACTGCTCGCCACTGGTATTGCAGAAGATTCCCTACTATTAAATTGTTCCACGTTAAAATCTTATACTGCTGTTTATATCGTATAAGGTTCAATCCTTTCATCCAGTATCAAACCATTGCCTTATACCATATCCGCCATATCTTTTCACATTGGATCAGAGTACTTTCATCAAAATAATAAACCATTAAAGTAAGAATCGTCTCAGATCGTAGCAGGATCACTGCACTTGTCAGATAGCATATTGTGGTTTTATGTAGTGATGAGGGGGTGTTTAAGTCTTGAGATAATATTTGCACAAGTGATCCTGCACATAACTCAGCCCTGAGACACTGCGCAAACATCTCTCCTATTAATACAGGCAACACGCACACCGATGAACCCAATCCATGACCTATAGATTCACATCACGCATGGAAGATCATAGCCTGGAGAAATCCATTGCATTGCTTTGGGTTTGCAGCTACACAATGACACACAACCAAGAACAGAAACTCCTATGTGCTGTTCTGACTACTAAAAAGGACAACAATGAAATCTATTTAACTCAGAAAGATCTAAGTATGAGCAGGAGAATATACTTTGAGGCTCAATACACTTCTTTAATAATCAGTACGCTTCAGAATAATGAATAAACATATAATCATTAATAGGTTTTTATAATAATAAAATATAAAAGAATAATATAATAGTCAATAGACAAATAATTAAAATAGTAGTAAAAATAATTGTCAGTACACTTATATATTGGTCAATGGGCATACAGTGTCAAATGTTTAGAAACAGCAAGTGTTTTATGGTTTTTGAGAGACACATGCATGTTCCTTTTGTTTTAATGCAACTAACTCTGTAATGTAAAGGTCTGATCTACTTTGACCTGACAAATTTTTAAATATCCAGATGCTCCACTTTTTCTCGCATTAGAAAATCCTCCCTTAGCATGAAGAACAGTTTAAACACTCTCAGCATCCAGACAGCTCATTTCTCCAAAAAGCTAAAAGACTTTGCTGTCCCTCTTGTAAAACTCGCTGAGGATGTTCTTCAATAGATGGAGATTTTTATGTTCATCCCAGAGCAGTTGAATAGGATTTAGGTGCCATGACTGGGCAGGTCATTCCATGATAGATATCACTCCAGACCACTGTTTGCTCTCTAAATAACACTTACAGAACTCGGATGTATGATTCGGCATATATTCGGCATCTTTGTACAGGGAGTGCAGAATTATTAGGCAAGTTGTATTTTTGAGGATTAATTTTATTTGAGGATTTAATTTGAACAACAACCATGTTCTCAATGAACACAAAAAACTCATTAATATCAAAGCTGAATATTTTTGGAAGTAGTTTTTAGTTTTAGCTATTTTAGGGGGATATCTGTGTGTGCAGGTGACTATTACTGTGCATAATTATTAGGCAACTTAACAAAAAACAAATTCATACCCATTTCAATTATTTATTTTTACCAGTGAAACCAATATAACATCTCAACATTCACAAATATACATTTCTGACATTCAAAAACCAAACAAAAACAAATCAGTGACCAATATAGCCACCTTTCTTTGCAAGGACACTCAAAAGCCTGCCATCCATGGATTCTGTCAGTGTTTTGATCTGTTCACCATCAACATTGCATGCAGCAGCAACCACAGCCTCCCAGACACTGTTCAGAGAGGTGTACTGTTTTCCTCCTTGTAAATCGCACATTTGATGATGGACCACAGGTTCTCAATGGGGTTCAGATCAGGTGAACAAGGAGGCCATATCATTAGATTTTCTTCTTTTATACCCTTTCTTGCCAGCCACGCTGTGGAGTACTTGGACGTGTGTGATGGAGCATTGTCCTGCATGAAAATCATGTTTTTCTTGAAGGATGCAGACTTCTTCCTGTACCACTGCTTGAAGAAGGTGTCTTCCAGAAACTGGCAGTAGGACTGGGAGTTCAGCTTGACTCCATCCTCAACCCGAAAAGGCCCCACAAGCTCATCTTTGATGATACCAGCCCAAACCAGTACTCCACCTCCACCTTGCTGGCGCCTGAGTCGGACTGGAGCTCTCTGCCCTTTACCAATCCAGCCACGGGCCCATCCATCTGGCCCATCAAGACTCACTCTCATTTCATCAGTCCATAAAACCTTAGAAAATCAGTCTTGAGATATTTCTTGGCCCAGTCTTGACGTTTCAGCTTGTGTGTCTTGTTCAGTGGTGGTCGACTTTCTGCCTTTCTTACCTTGGCCATGTCTCTGAGTATTGCACACCTTGTGCTTTTGGGCACCCAGTGATGTTGCAGCTCTGAAATATGGCCAAACTGGTGGCAAGTGGCATCTTGGCAGCTGCACGCTTGACTTTTCTCAGTTCACGGGCAGTTATTTTGCGCCTTGGTTTTTCCACACGCTTCTTGCGACCCTGTCGACTATTTTGAATGAAACGCTTGATTGTTCGATGATCACGCTTCAGAAGCTTGGCTATTTTAAGACTGCTGCATCCCTCTGCAATATATCTCACTATTTTTGACTTTTCTGAGCCTGTCAAGTCCTTCTTTTGACCCATTTTGCCAAAGGAAAGGAAGTTGCCTAATAATTATGCACACCTGATATAGGGTGTTGATGTCATTAGACCACACCCCTTCTCATTACAGAGATGCACATCACCTAATATGCTTAATTGGTAGTAGGCTTTCCAGCCTATACAGCTTGGAGTAAGACAACATGCATAACGAGGATGATGTGGTCAAAATACTCATTTGCCTAATAATTCTGCACTCCCTGTATATAGACAAAGACAAAAAAAGGGAGTAGTTTAAGAGTTTCAGGAAGAGGTATGCCTTTACCTGTCCCGTGAAGATAGCGTAAATAGATAGTGAGTCAGCTGTTCATAAATGAGTAATCCCTGCCCACAATTCACACCTTAAGTGAGACTAAAACTATTTTTGATTAATCACCTGAGAGCACTAATAAGCACAGACCAACACTATGGAATCAACAATGCTATACAATATAACAATGCAAATAACAACTCTAGAACCAACTGAGTTAAGCAGATAATACACAAAATTCAGAATCCTACTATACCAGAAGAGAATTAATTAAAGCTAAGGAGCTAGAACTAATCCCTAAACCTAAGGTGCTATGAGGAAGAAACCTTGACCTCAACAAACCAATGGCGATGACTCACTGTTTGTCTAAGATAATCATCGACATTATAGACTTCCATTCTTTTGCAAAAAATTTGAACACTTTTTGTTTCCACCAGTTTAAAAATTTAGATTTTTTGACTTTCGATATCACATTGTTCTCAGGTGTTAATGTTTAGCAATAGATTCAATAAAAAGAGAAAAGAGTAACCATGACTAACTATGACTAACTTATCATTCTAAAGCTCTAAGCCGCAAGCAGCAATTTCAGATAACTGTTTTTCATTGGAAAAATGTATAACGAATATATTTGCTGAATTTGTGTAAGCAGTACACAGCAACAACATGCATAAAAAATGCACTACTTACATTATTATTGTAAAGACGAGTCACAAACACATCCACTGCTGCTAATCCTGGTTTATTAGGAAAGATAAGGGTCCAGTGAACAACATGCCGTAAAGCATTTTGGCTCCAACCAAACAATAGTGTTGTAATTTAGATGGTTATTCTTTTGTTTACGTCACAGAACTTTGGCTGGTGTTTGTATGTAAATATTTCGGAATAACTTTCACATAAAAAACGACATTTTGCTGGTAAAAAAAAAACCAAATATGGCTGGTAGAATATAGTGTTACTAAACGCTTGAGACCACAAAATTAAAAAAAAACAAAAAAAACAAAAAAAAAAAGGACAATAGGTGGAATTTTTGGTTGAGTCTCTTCTATAGGCAGGTGCCATGACGTTTTTATTCTGCACCACCTATCATTTCAAACCTTTTATTTCCAGCTAGTAGCATTATGGAAACAAAACGATTGATAAAAAATGTAGCCAATAAGTGCAGGATTCTAACGATATATGGGAGGATTTTATTCTCCATGTGTGTGAGTCTTAGTTTTATTACTCTTTATAAACTCTTAATGATCAAAGCAGCACATGGTGTGACGAACCAGGAAGTGATGCAGCTCTCAGTTCAGCACAAACAGCTGTTTATAGCTATTATATAACTGGGCTTTGTTTACAAAAAAATGGACAGTCAAAAAAATTATCTGAGATTTGCACAAAGCAGCGATGTGGAAAATACTCCTGGGGGGAGTAACAACAGAGACTTGGAGATCTGCATGGAGATGCAATTTTACACCAGTAAGTTACAGTATATTTCCCTTTACAGTTTTATGCTATGTTATAGGTTTTATTGCCCGTTTGTTTTTATAAGAGAAATGCTTGAAAAGTAAGTGTGTGTGTGTGTGTGTGTGTCTGTGTGTAGTTAGGATTGGAATAGCCGCACATCAATATGAATGGTCATGACTGTAGAACAATAGCTTGTCTGGCTTCTTGGCCATCAACATGTATAACAAAAGCCTTTAATAGTCAGCCATTCATTTCTATGCAGACTGTATGAATAGAGTATGAATGGACACCTGAGTTTAGCAGGTGTCTCTCAGACAGTGGGAGGGAAAAAGGATCAGACACAGTCTCAGATAAATGTTTGTAGAATCACATTTGTTATAAAAATCTTCATCAAATGTGAAATATAAACTCATGAGACATGTGGCTTTCAACCCAGTACTTTTCTGGATTGCTTCAGGACTAATTTCATGTATTTATATATGAAAAAATCTTCATCATCTATAACTTATCTTTTTGAGCAATATCAAATTTGATGATGGACAGTAAAGCCTAAAGTGTCTTCTTAAATTGTGTATGTAGCACATTTTTCTCAGGAACTGTTAACATTTAAAGTTAGGTAGGACATTTTCAGCTGTGAGTCTCAAAATGTGTGCCAAGGCCAACCGGTTAAAAAAGCGCCCAAATTCTTCCTGTCTTTCTGAGCTTCCTGTAGGCCTGCAGTACATGTGAACCTTGGTTAAAAAACTGCTGATAAAATGGCCATCTAATACAATAAAAACACTTTAAAGTAAACATTGCACTTAATAATTGGTTGATATTAGCTCTTATTATGTTACATTAAACACATCATGATTGGATAATAATATGATACATACACACATATACAGTGACGGCAGTGTTGTTGTCATGGCAACAACCTCAGAGGCAGACAGCATGGAGAAGCGGTGACCCGGGAAAAAGACTAAGATGAGGTCAGTGTGCTGTGGAGCGTCACATGATGGAGGGCGAGACCCGAGCGATTCATCACGCCATGGCTGTTTTAGAGGAATAAAGCCATTGTGGAACTGATGCCAGCGATGAAATCAACACCGGCATGCGGCGATTCAATTTAAAAGACATTTGCCAGGGTTTTACACCGAGTCAAAGCTTCTAAAGAGAGCCGAGAACTGGAAATAGGTGTAGTCATTAACCCTGTATGAGGTAGAATTACACTGGGAAAGTTCTAGAAATCAAGATACACTATATGGCAAAACGTTTGTGGACACCTGACCATACGATTGGTATGTGCTACTTTTTAAACATCCAATTCCACATTTAGTCTTCATTTGCTTTTATATTAAGCGCCACTCTTCTGGAAAGATGTTCCACTTGATTTTGTGGAAATTTACTCAGCCACAAGGGTGTTAGTAAAGTCAGGTACTGATGTAGGTGAGATGAGGAGGCCTGGGGGGCAGTCAGAGTTCACACTTCATGTTCAATAAGTTTGGCACTCTATAGCAGGAGATCTTCCATTTCAACTCATGTAAAGCAGATCTCAATGGAGCTGGCTTTTACAACGGCGCATCATCATGCTGGAACAGGTTCGGGTTTCCTTAAATCAAGTAAAGGAAAAGTTTATTGCATCCACATTGTTGTGTGCCTTCAATTTGTTTTCAACCAGTTTTAGAGAAGAACCACATATGGCTGGAGAAGCCATGTGTCCCAATACTTTTGTCTGTACCGTGGACCTGACCCTCTGATGCTATTTCCAGCTCACAGCAAATAACCTTCTCATTTCCTCTACTGAGAAATGAAACCAACGCAATTTGCTTAATGGATGACCTCCTCTATAAAGTCCTTTAATTTTTCTCTGGGATGGGAATTAAAAACTTGGCAGTGTGGTACGGGAGAAAGGATTTATCCGTTAATCAAAAGATTTGTGCAGAAAAAAAAAAAAACCTCATCTTGTCAATTGACCAGGCAAAAAAAAAAAAAAAAAAAAAGAGAGAGAGAGAGGGTTTTAATTTCAGTTACGATTGGTCACTGTCTGTGTGCTCGCCACTAAATTATCCAGCACTGACCTTTGGATTTCTCATTGCTGCAATGCAGAGAGACGATGTGTTTAAAATTCCTCTCGCAAGTTAAATGATCCAGATTTAACCTTTCACTGGGTGAGATCGGAAATGCCACAATGCCATGTGTTTGACTTTTACTTACAATGATTATTTTTTTTCACTGTGAATGTAAAAAATCGCAGACGCAAGCATCCACTTGTGAGTGGGCGAACTTAAGGATGCCAAAATATGTTTTCTATTACACAATTGGAAAGTCGGACTCTTTACAGTGAGTCATTTAGATCGTTTGACTCATTTTTAGATGCTCCACCCTTTTACTATTTGACCACATAATTGTTTTTATTATAACCAGCAACTGTTCCATTTTGTCTTAATATGTCTAACATTTTCTGAAAATAAATGTTTACATTCAGGGCCACCCAGATGAGGATGGGTTTCCTTTTGAGTCTTGTTCTTTTCAAGGTTTTTTCTTCATGTCATCTCTGGGAGTTTTTTATTTTTTTGGCCACAGTCACCACTGGCTCAATCATTAGGGATACACTTAAAATTGTAAGAAGCAAATTTAGAGGTACAAAACATATACATTTTAATTTCATAACTTCCTCTTCACCGAGTGCACTGCGGAGAATTCGCTCCGTCATGATGCCTCACACAGAGTTATATATATAATATATGCTGACTCAAAGACGCAACTAAAAGGGCTGACTCAGAAGGACTCAAATAGCTTATTCAATGAGCTGACACAAAGGGCTGACTCAAAACATTTCATAGAGCAGACTCCAGAAAATTGGACTCAAAACACAACTCAAATCTGACTCAAAGAGACTTAAAGAGCAGACTCAAAACAACCTAATGCGCCAACTCAAAAAGCTCATTTAAATAACTGAATAAAACTGACTCAGTGTTGCCTCTAAGATGACTTAGCGTCAACACAAAGAGTATATTCACAGATGACTCAAAAAAAATGATCAAAATATGACTAGAAAATTAAGCAACCCAGACTCAAAAATAAACCAAAGAAAAGTAAAAAAATAATTCAAAGATTACTCAAAATGTTGATTCATAAATGAATTCAAGACTCAAAGCTGTCTTAAATAGCTGATTCACATATAACTTAAATAAATTACCCAAAGGTGACTTGAAAAGCTGGTTCACATTATTCACATTAAAAATGACTTAAATTGCAGACTCAAATCTCTGACTGAAAGAACTGACACAAAGAACTGATTTAAATCTAACACCACTCAGAAACCATGCACCTTGCCAACATTTCTAAAAATGAACATCGTTTCTCAGTCTGATTTAGCAAGTACTTTACAGAGCAACTCTAAATTCTGTTGATAATCTCAGGTATAATTATCTGAAAAAATTCCATTATTTAGGCCAAAATAGTTTGAGCACTCTGATCCTGATCAGCTCAATCCCGTTGGTTAACAGCCACACCCATATGACTGAGCTTTGCGTAATGACCAATATTGATGCCTGTGCAAATAATGATTTATACTGAAAACTAAGAGACAAATATTTAATATGAGACACAGACTAGAAAGCCATAACATGGGGCCTATTGTTCTTACATCACTAATGTATCTCTGCACTAATTGTTCAAATATGTGCAGAGAAGATTAGAGTAACGGGATTTAGTTGTTTGAGTTGATCATGCATCGCTTGCAAAGGCTAGATATGATGTTAGAAGTCATGATTGGCAACGTTAGCTAAAGCTTAATAGTAAGTCATGGTTCACAAATTCACTGAAAAACATAAAAAATAAACTACTGCATATTACAAAGACAAATGTTGGCTGTATCCAAAATAAAAAAGAATAAAACCGTAAAATTGACCATTTAATATCAAACATATATATATAAATATGCTGCACCACATGGAACACAGAAAACATCCAAAAACATAAATAAAACCATCCATCAAAAAAAATTTCACATACATGATATTAAACCCTTTTCGAAACAATATATTCCTTTTCAATAACATGGATGGCTAATATAATTGAGTACATTTAAGATATTATAGAGAACTGTGATAATCCTTCTTACCTTTTCACAGAGGAAATAGAACTGGAGGAAAACAGTTCCACCCTTGCGAATAAAGGCTCAGTCCAATAATCATAAAGAACACACAGCTCCCTCCAAAGGCAGGGAAAGCACATTAGCCTATCCCTTCCCTATTTCTTTTATATATATATTTTTTTTTACATCTCATTTTCTTCTTGTAAGAGCCAACAAGGGAGCCACTAGACTTTGGGAACAAGGAAACAAGAATTATTTAATTAATTTTTATTTTTAGTCTATTTGTAGTACACTTTTAAATATAGACAGATAACAAAAAGAAAAACTGACTCAAGCTGTCAACCAAAAAGCTGATTAAAAAACCGACTCAAAACAACTCAAAAAGTTGATTCTAAGAATTGACTCAAATGACTCATAGAGTTACCTGAAAACAGTGATAAAACAACATAGAGTTAACTCAAAATTGCACAAAAAGCCCATTTAAAGAATTCACTCAAATGGCTCAAAGAATTAAATCAAAGAACCAACTCAAAGACCCAAAGACCAACTTAAACCAACCCAGAAAGTAAACTCAAAGATGACTCAATGAGTCAATTTAGAAAAAAAGATGATGCAAAGAACAATCCTCAAAATGACTCGAAGGGCTGATTCAAAGAACCAGTTTAAAACCAATTCAGAAAGATAACTCAAGATGATTAAAATGCTCTATTAAAAGAGTGCACAGCTAGGCCTTGATATCAGTCATGTGTCAGGAAGCAGTGAGAATTATTTCCACTCCTGTACTGAGAGCGGCCATATTATTTTATTTGACACCTATTCAAGCGTTGTTACACATCCTCATGAAACTGCTCAGAATCAGAGCCAGGATGAAGACGAGGCTTTAGAAGGCACTAATGTTGAAAATTTACACACAGGAGAGGAAAATGCTGATATGCTATTTTTAACCGCACTATTAACGCTAGACCGCGAGCCTCATTACGTGATTTCACACTGGAGTAAATCTGAGATGAAGGCCGACGCTATAATCAACCCACCCCAGAGTGGGGCACTAAGCCACGCTTTCTCTCTCTAGCTCTTTCTCCCTCTTTGGCCCATGCTACAGTGATGATAATTAGCTCATTTTGATTATTAAAAAAGAGAAATATAATGAGAAGGCCAGTGATCATCAAGCTGGCTAATAAGCTTCTGTGTATCTGACCCACTTCGACATGGATTAGCATTTTAGCAGCCATGCTGGTTCTGATTTCACAACTGAGGATGAGGAACATCCAGTGATGTAATATTATATGTTGGGGTTTTGTCTTTTAAAATTGTGTATTGAATTCTTAAAAATGATTTACAGTTATGTGAACAACAGCGCCTCTACTTCTGAAGGAGGTTCCCCAGAGGTTAATGTTTTTACCGCTGCATCATTGAAAACATCCTGACCAACTCCATCACTGTATGGTACGGAGGCGCCACTGTGTGTGAACGTAAAGCCCTTAATGGTCATTACTGCCCAACGCATCACTGGCACCCAACTACCTGCCACCTTCACCACAGCAGATGCCTGCGCAGAGCTCACAACATCATCAAGGACTCCTCACATCCCAGTTACAAACTGTTTAACCTCCTTCCATCAAGAAGGAGACACAGGAACATACGCAGCAGAACCAGCAGGTTCAGGGCCGGCTTAATTCCATCCACCATCACCCTACTGTACTCTACAATTATACATACAATGTACATATTGAATATTGTATTTACAGCAGTGTGTGCACATTTTTCACTGCCATAGACTTATATTTACTTTTCAATGTCCACACATCTCTTCTCTGCTATAGTCTTATATTTACTCACTGTACACATGTTTACATATATATTACGTGCTCTACATATACTTACATATTTATCTGCACTGTTAATTTGCAGAATTGCTACTATTTGCAGTTCTGGAAGATGCTAAACTGCATGTCGTTGCTGTGTACTTGTACTATGCATTGACAATATCTATCTATCTATCTATCTATCTATCTATCTATCTATCTATCTATCTATCTATCTATCTATCTATCTTTCTTTCTCTCTCTCTCTCTCTCTCTCTCTCTCTCTCTCTCTCTCTCTCTCTCTCCCATCCCTCCCATCATCCATCCATCCATCCACCAAATGTAAGAAAACTGTGAGAGTCTGGACATTTCTGGGTTGTTTGTTTTAGCTTTGGCCACCAGATGCCGCCACTGGGCCCTTATCCCTTACTCTCTAGCCCCTAACTGTTTAATGTCTCCCACCTGCTCCTTGTTAGTGTTGTGTATTTAAGTTACCCCTTTTGCCTTGGTCCTTGTTTGTTCTTTATATTGGTCTTGGTATTTGTCTGTCATGATATTTGTTTCTGGATCTGTGTGGGTTTGTTTTGTTGTTCTGTTTGGTGAGTGGTTTTTCCTCTTTATGTTGTTTGATTTCTTTGTCTTCTCTCAGTTTCCTAACATCATTGAGATAAGCGAGGAAAGAATTTTACTGTTATGTACATTTGAAAATGATAAAGCCCCCTTTATGCAAGTGAGAATAGAATGAGAAGTTGAAGGACTCCTACATTTATCATTTTCTCAGAAATTGTGTTGCTCTGAGCCAAAGCTCATTCACCCAGAAACATCAGTGAAAGTCTGATCCTGCATCCACAGAGTGCTTTAGATGAATAGTTCGAGCATCAGCACAAAGCTGTAAAACACACATTTCTGCACCACAGCTTCAATTACAAACAGATTGAATTAGAGTTGAGCCCGGAGTCAATGTGAGAAGAATTCAGAACGAGTCTCGCCACACTCTCGCTGCTCCACCGTTTCCTGATTGCAGCTTTTGGAGCTATTTGTTACGTTTATGTTTTCTCGAGCAAATCCGGCGTGACTCTGATTCCGTCCTGATTTCCCCTGGGGAGACCGGCGCCCCACCTGACAGCACGACTTACCCCGGTGTTTCTAACCAGTCTCCAGGGGAAATGTTTTGCTTTCACATACTGTTCTTCAGGATAAACTCAGAAATAAAAGGAGTTAACTCTTACGATCGGCTGCCTTCAGGAAAGTTTTTAGGATTATTTTCAAATGCAGGAGTTTGTAGAAGTCCAAGATTCGAATAAAATTTACTGTGAATCATAACCCTTCTTATTCCCCCATTGGTAGAATAAATAATACTGTATTTTACATTTGCATTTGTGGCATTTAGCAAACGCCCTTGTCCAGAGCAACGTACAAAAGTGTCTAGCAACGAATAAATGTACACTGGTACACCAGATTACAAACTTAATATAAATATAACTCTTGAATTCTACAAAGCAAATTTGGTAAGTGCTAATTTAAGGGTCTCAGGAAGATGGAGGTCTTCAATAGTCGTTTGAAGATAGTCAGGGACTCCGCTGTACGGGCATCTAGGGGAAGTTCATTCCACCACCTCGGTGCCAGAACAGAGAAGAGCCTTAAAGTGTACTTACCTCTCATTCTGAGAGAAGGAGGTACCAGTCTCTGAGGTAAGATGGTGCTGGTCCATTTTGGCCTTGTAGGCAAGCATCAGTGTTTTGAATCTGATACGTGCAGCTACTGGAGGCCAGTGTAGGAAGAGCAGCAGTGGGGTGGTGTGGGAGAACTTGGGCTGATTGAACACAAGTCGTGCAGCTGCGTTTGAATCATTTACAGTGGACGAATAGCGTTCAGGGAAAGAACTGCCAGCAGAGAGTTGCAGTAGTCGAGTCTTGAAATGACAAGAGACTGGATAAGCACCTGGGCAGCCTGTGTGAACAGAAATGGTCGAATCTTTCGGATGTAAGGAAGAAATCGACAGGAATGAGCCACATTAGCGACAAGAAGAGGGACAGTTGATTGTCCATAGTTACCCCAAGGTTACGAGCAGTGGCTGAAGGGGAGAGCAGAGAGTCATGAGGAGTTATTCAGAGATCTTGACCTGCAGATGAATCAGATGGGATGACCAGCAGTTCTCTTTTGCTGGGGTTGAGTATTGGTTGATTAGCAGTCATCAATGAGGATATATCTGTCAAGCATGCCGAGATCCAAGCAGAAGCTGTGGTATCTGATGGGGAGGAGGAAGAATAGATGAGTTGAGTGTCATCTGCATAGCAGTGATAAGAAAACCCATGTGAGGATATGACTTCACCAGTGGAGTGGAGATATATATATATACACACACACACACACACACACACACACACACACACACACACACACACACACACACCACCTTTCATGAGCTAAATGATGCTTATAATAAAGAACAATGTGTAAAAATCCAACACTCAATCATTACATGATTTTACTAACACCTTTAAGGCTTAATGACCACAGATACACTATATAGTATTGGGTCATCTGACCTTTCCTGCTTTATATGGTTCTTTTCCCACTTTCCTGAAAACACAATTGTACAGGATGTCTTTAGACGCACAATAATACAATTTTGCATTCACTTGAACTTGGAAACCCAAACCTGTTCCAGCATGGCAATGCCCAGTGCACAACGTGAGTTTCTTGAAGATCTTGAGTGGCCTGCTATAGAGCTCTGATCTCATCCCTACCAAACACCTTTGGGATGAATGTGAACGCTGACTGCACCCCAGGTCTCCTCACCTACATCAGTACCTGCCTTTCATAACACCCTTGTGTCTGATGAGCACAAATATCCATAAACACACTCCAAAATCTAGTGGAACATCTTCCTAGAAGAGTGGAGGAAATTATAGGAGTAAATTGGGACTAAATATGGAATGCGATGCTCAAAAATCACAGACCATATTTATGACCAGGTGACCCAATACTTTTGGAAATATAAGGTAGATTTTATTTGAAACTCAACAAACATTTGCCCAGAAGAGTGGAGGATGTGAGATTATTTGTGTGTATATATATATATATATATATATATATATATATATATATATATATATATATATATATATATGGGCATGCACAATTTATTACCTCTGCAAACCAAGAGCTATGACTTGAAGGTTATGAAGACTTCTGAAGAAAATATCAAGGAGAAAGGACATGAACAGAGCTGGTGTAATTGTTCCCAATGGTCTATTTTCTTTATATATATATATATATATATATATATATATATATATATTAAGTAATTGTTTTTCATCTCACTGTCTTCATATCAAAGCCACTACAGAAGCAGTAGAACTCACGTAATATGAATTTTATTTCAATTCATACGATTAAAAACTGATAAAAAAAAAAAACCTAACTCAAAATGACTCAATAGGACTGAATGGAATGCTAAAAAAAGTACTAACCAATCGTATAGATTTAAACACTTCTATATACACTCATGAACCCCATAGAGTCTGTATTGATATTATTTGGAACAGTAAAAGTTGTCAAGTCAAGTCAAGTTAAGTTTATTTGTATAGCGCTTTTCACAACAGACATTGTCTCAAAGCAGCTTTACAGAAATCAACAGTGAAGGTGAATGGTGTGTATTTATCCCTGATGAGCAGCCATGGCAACTGTTGCAAGGAAAAACTCCCTTAGATGTAATGAGGAAGAAACCTTGAGAGGAACCAGAATCAAAAGTTGTGAGTTTATTGTAAGACCATCTGAAGGTGATTATTCATTTATTATATTATATAGTCCACAATTGGTCTCCAGTTACTTTCATCACTTCAGGGAAGATGTTTCACTAGATTTTGGAGTGTGCTTGTGGAAATTTGTGTTTAAATCCCTGTTCACTCTACAAACCTCTGAGCAACACGTAAGCTATAAACCACCGTGTGCAAAACTGGCTTCTGATAAATGCCTGGTGTTGAATACCTTAAGGGATAGATAAGGTAATCACTTCGTTAATTTATGCCACAACAAATGAAAATCAAGGGACCAACTAGACAGAGCTACTGAATAATCACTGCTCCCTTCAGATAGATTTCCAAAACACTCAACCTCCACTCTTCTGGGCAGATGTTTGTAATCTGATTTCCGAATAAAATCTAGCTACACTATATGGACCAAAGATTGTGGACACCTGACCATAAGATTGGTATGTGCTTATTTTTGAACATTCCATTCCACATGTGGTCCCCATTTTCTCTTCTAATAACCTCCATTCTTCTGGGAAGATGTGGAGAATCATTGGGCCACAAGGGTGTTACTAAAGTCAGGTACTGATGTTGGTGAGGTGTGGAAGCTTGGAGTGCAGATGACGTTCACATTCATTCCAATAGCAGTGGAGTTCTATAGCAGGAGATCTTCCATTTTCAGGAGATCTTCCATCTTCCACTTGATTGGCATGCTGGACTGGAGGAGGATGGAGGAGGACGTCCTGTACAATTAAGTGCCTCCAACTTCGAGGTAACAGATCGAGGAAAAACCAAATACAGCTTGAAAAGTTCAGTGTTCTAATTCATTTGTTCACTTAGTGTATATTTCTCTAATTTACAGCCTCGTTGTGCTTCTGTGTTCCTCAGATGCGTCTTTTTCATCCACTGTCTCATATGTCACTGAGAAAGAAAAGCTAAAGCTTTGAGTTTTGCATTGTTCAAAGTTTATTTTTCTCCTTTAAAACATTGTGACATTACCATGCACCAATCAGGCGGCATTGATCCGAGCCTCGTTTGAGTCGCATTAATCTTTGGCCCTACATGGCAACTCCTCCAGCATTAATCTGTCGTCACTATTGACCTTTCCGCTGCTCAGATTTGTCTTCCGCACTACATTGACTCAGCTATCCAGGTCCACGTCTCTTCTTGTTCA
The DNA here is from genome assembly GCF_014805685.1 of Silurus meridionalis. Taxonomy (NCBI): domain Eukaryota; kingdom Metazoa; phylum Chordata; class Actinopteri; order Siluriformes; family Siluridae; genus Silurus; species Silurus meridionalis. Next base: position 24,944,746 of record NC_060893.1, on the reverse strand, counting down.
GGATCGTAGCTTGATTGGTCCAAGAGTCAGTGTAGACTCGCTCTGCTTTTCATCACCTCTATCGATTCTCCACTTTCTGCATTTTTCTTTGAGACGGCTCAAATAATTGTGTGCACCAGATACCAATTGTATTAAACCGGATCAGAGATGACGGCATGTTTATATTAATCAATCGCGTGTCACCTCTAGGCAGGGGTGTATCATTCATCACACATTTCCGACAGCCAGATTCTTACGACTTTACGCACAGTGTGTCTACTTTTTTAACAAAAGAATTTGCTGCATCATTTTCTGTTAGTTTAAAACAACAACAAAAGGACTGAAAGCATTCCCCGAGGGATGACGTATTGAAGTGGAGCACAATAACAGGTACTTTATCAAAAGTTTCGATCTCTACGGCTTTCTCGGTGCCAGAGCAAATAAACACCGCTCTCAACGTGTCGATTTGTAGCTCGAGAGTAAAAAGAACATTATGAATCACACCATGAAAAATGATTCGGTAGTAACTGATGCTGCAGAGGTAATGTAGAAAAAAATGGGGAAAAAAAAGAAAAGGACTTTTAGAGCTCGGGGTTTCCAGTGCTGTGAGCAGAGATGAAATCACTCAGAGTCAGTCTTCATTAAAAGGATAGATAGATAGATAGATAGATAGATAGATAGATAGATAGATAGATAGATAGATAGATAGATAGATAGATAGATAGATAATACCACCTGTACTACTACTACTAATATTAAAATAATAATTTAAATCATTAGAAATTAAAAAATCTATAATAATAATAATAATAATAATATTAATAATGGCAGTAAATAATGTGGGAATCATGGAGCATCAACGCCTTCTGTTATAGAGAAATGTTTATATAAAGTTAAAAAAAATGTCTTTTTTTTTTAAGTAAAAAAAACTGCCTTAAAATGACTCAATGGGACTGAATGCGATGTTTAAAAAGTATTGATTGATTGGATGATTGATTCTTTTTTTTTTTTGGATCATCCATTAACACCGATCACCTATTCATCTCAACCTAAGCATATTAATTATGAGTTGTTATATTTCATTACATTTATTTTCTCAGCCACTTATAATTTGAAGCTTTTGTACACCTTTCTCGCCATAAGCTTCATGATCTTGATAGTTGCTCTTGCATGAGTCTGTTTTCAGCTGGAAAATACATTTTGGAACACTACTATCAAGTTATACTTGCAGGATTTGAATATGTTCTGCGTTCTGATTGGTTAAAAGATGGTGATTAATTTTCTATAACAGCAGTTTATATGTTGGTGCATGTATTACTGTTTCTATACTCGCAGCTGAAGACGTGAGTACTGAAGATGCTCTGCTAAAAGATTTAATAATGTGTACTCGTTGATATAGATGATATTTCTATGAGGAGATTTTCATTTTTTATTTATTATTTATTTAGCCTTTATAGAAAGAAGGAGTCTCCAGTGTCAGAGGTAGAGTAAGACTACTTTCAGATCATTCCAAATTACATTCACAATCACATCAATACTGAGACGCAGTTCTCATGCAGCAAACTTTAAAACACAGCTCCGGAAATGTTCAAAAACAAGGACATTTTTTAGTCAAGTGAAGCAGTCATGTGACTCGTATCAACGACTTCAAATCTTACATAGTCCATAAATAAATAAAAAAAACCTCTTTAATCAAATGAACACAGATTTCAGGATGTGCTGTTATCATACAATGAGGGAGGTGGTAGCATAGTGGTTACGGCATTGAAAGGTCATGAGTTCAAATAAAAGCCACTCCTGGGCCCCTGAGCAAGGCCCTCAAGCTTCTGGTTGTATAAATGACATAGATTTAAGTCGCTCTGGATAAGGGCATCTGCCAAAATGCTGTAAATCTAAATAATGCATTTTAACTATTAATAATACGACACAGGGTGTCCTTATGCACTGACTGACTGTTTACATAGTGAGAGTCTATAACATGATGGAATTCTTTCTTCTCATACCCCAGGTGGTAGGAACTTGGGGTTAGAGTGCAGGTTTAGCTATGATAAATTGCCCCTGGAGCAGAGAGGAGTAAGGACTTGATCAAGGGGCCCCAGTGAAAACGTTTCAATAATGGGGCTTGAACCTGCAGGCATTTGCAAATAGTGCTTTATACATGTACTTTTCAGCACCCCTGGAGCAGAAGGGGTTAATTTGGCAATACCAGGGCTGGAACCCCTGACCTTCTGATCAGTAACCAAAAGCCTTAATGACTGAACTGCCACCTTAACTATTACTGGGTCAGTCATGAGAAAGCAGAAAAATGATGCAGTGGAGATTCCCACATTTGGGGAATCCTGCAAAAGCCAGCAGAGTTGAGTGCCTTGGATGAACCTCGCTTTGAGTTCCTGGTAAAGGTATTGCCCATGCCAGGTAGTGTTCAGAAAATGGGGTGCGAAGATGTTACCGGAAAAAGGGTTCGTCTGTCCAAAAATAACATCTGTAATAAGAATATCGGATCACTGATCATTTCAAATGGAAGAGAAAGAGAGAGACATGTCTCTTTGAAGAAGAGCTAAAGATATTTCAGCACCAAGTGCCATTGGAAAGAGGTGAATTTTCATGTGGAGGAAGAGCACGATCTGAACGAAGCACTGCTGATGTCTTCCTTTAAACATTCAGCAGATTAAAACAGAACCCTGTGAGGTTTCCTGAGGCAGTGCTGATGGCAGGCAGCTCTCATATTCCTCTCTCCACAGTTCCACTGAAGACCCAAGCTGCTTTTGTTTTTCCCATTTTTAGTTCCCCACCAGCTTTCTCTCAGGTTTCCTCCCTGAGCAGCACGTGTGGGGAATTGAGCCATGGACCGCTTCAGTGATATAGAAAAGCGAGCATCTGCCCAATGTAAAGCGCTACACTCTGTCCTGACACGTGGATCCGTCTCCATTATGGAGGATAAATGGCGGTATGTGGCCTTGAGCATCACCTCGATTACACCCGGTCATGTGATGTCCATGCTGAGATGCTGATGGATGCTGTACTTGATGTCCTGAGATCCTGCTGATCTATTTGGCGGCTTCATTTCATGTAAATATAATGTGGAGAACTTTTTACAATCTGAAAAAAAAGAAGAAGAAGGGATATTATATTATGTATTAAATATGAATTAGTCAATGAATAAATTGTTTATCAGCTGGGAATTTGATCACCTGCCCGTTCACACCCAGGACCAAGATTAGCCATCGTTCATCTGATACCACTGAGGGAAAAATATGGGAAATATGTGTTTCCTCTGAAACTTGAAGCCAGACAAACTAATTTGTTTGTGATACACTCAATCGTTCACCTCACCATGTCTCTCCCTCAGGGAACACTGTGCTCTTTTGGTTCTTGGCCACAGTTCGTTGTGGGACTGTAAGGATTCCAACTTCTGCTAATTGAGCAAATAGTTTTCTATTATGCCTTCTGAGAATCCTTAGTGGAAGAGGAAGAAGAGGAGGAAGCACAATAGAGGAGGAGCAGGTGAAGAAAATGGAACAGTAGTGGAAAATTAGGAGCAAAAGGGAAAAAACGGGGAAACATAGAAAGAACTGTTGAAAATGGAAAAGAGAAGGTGAAGGTAGAAGAGGAGAAGTTGAAGGAGTAGGAAAAGATGGAGAATGGAATGAGGTAAAGAAGGAAAAGGAAGTAGGAAAAGAACAAGAATGAAAAGGAAGCAAAGAAGGAGGGAATGAAGATGAGCAAGAGGTGCAGGAAGAAGGGATATAAGAAAATGAAGGTGGAGGAGGATAAGGAGAAAGATGATAAGACAGAGAATAAAGAGGAGGAGAGGAAGAGGAGGGCATGGAAAAGAGGTAGCAGAAGAGGAAGTAGAACAATGGTAAAACAATCTTCAGAATGAAGAGTAGAAGGAGGAGAAGGAGGAGCTGAAGTATTCTGAGAATAAAGAGGAGTGAGAAGCAAAAAAGAAAAAGAGGAAGGGGGGAGGGAGAAGATAAGCAGAAAGAGGATGAGGACCAGAAGGAGGAAGGCAAGGAGGAGGAGCAGAAGTAGAACAATCTGAAGAGTGAGGAGGAGGAAGGAGAAACAGAGGAGAAGGTAAAGGAGAAAGGAGAGGACTAGAAAGAGGTGAAGGAGGATGAAAATGATCAGAGGTAGGACGGAGAATGAAGAGAAGGCAGAGGAGGACATGGAGGAGGAAGAGGAGGTGGAGGAGGAGAAAGAAGAAGAAAAAGAAGAGAATAAAGAGAAGAGGGAGGAGGAACAGATGCTGGACAATCTGAAGAATGAAGTAGAGGGAGAGGCAGAGGAGAAGGAATAGAATGAAAGTGATTCCTTTTTTGTAACAGCAAAGGGGGTTACACAGGTTATGGTATAATGTTCAGTACAGGTGCACTCTGTCCATGTTAACATGTGTCCTGAGTGAGAAGTTTGAATCCCATGCACATGCTGCGTTATCCTGTTGGCGTTGTTGTGTTGGTGCTGGAGAAACACAGCAGCTGTAAAGTTTACAGTGCAGAACAAATGAGCAGCTTTAATAATGAGCTTATCTACAAAGTGCTGTGTGCTCCAAGCTCCGGAGTTCAAACCATGCTGTATGAGTCTGCTCGCTTTCTGAACAGCAACATTGCCATCTGCTGGTTAAGTTAAGCACCACTTTACACTTGAATACAACACAAAGACAATATTTGGACAAAGGTTTGTGGAAACCTGAGCTTGATAAGTTTGCTATGTGCTTCTTTTGAAAATAAAATTCCACTTTTAATCCCCAACTGCTGTAGAATACCCTCCACTCTTCTGGGAAAAGGTTCCACTAGATTTTGTGGAGATTTGTGTTACAACTACATGGGTGATCATAAAGTAAGATACTGATGTAGGTGAGGTGAGGAGGACTGAGGTGCAGAGAGCGTTCACATTTATCCCAAAGGTGTTCAATAGGGTTGGAACTCTAAAGCAGGAGATTTCCACTCCAACCCATGGAAAGCAGATCTTCATGAAACTGGCTTTGTGCACAGGGGCATCATCATGCTGGAACAGGTTTGGGTTTGTGCTAACTGTGTGGGGACATGAACGTGAACATTAGGGATCCTGGAGGTACATTTGGTTGTTCATGTATTATTTGAAGTTTTGAAATGTATTGGTAATTGATTAGTGAACAGCTTAAACTAATTTGAGTATTGAGACACTTTGACTTTGCTTTCAAAGACTTTTGAAGTGTACTTACCTTTGCAATATACTGTCTCCCCTTTACACTATGCTTGGACTTTAATAGTACAAAAATCTTTGATCCACCAGAATGTAATAGTATTTATACAAGTAGTATTTTTATACTACTACTACTAAAAAGAATTAATATTGTTTTATTTTTAACGTTGTTTTATACACAAATGAGCTTTTGTGGTGTAATATCCTTTATCTTTATTTATTTATTTATTTATTTATTTATTTATTTATTTATTTATTTATTTATTTATTTACATTATGCATGGCTGCCAATTTTGTTGTCTTCGTAAACCTTCTTTGCCCACCAGATGTCGCCATTATGAATCTTTGTACCTTCCACCTGCGTTAAATTACCACATTTCCATGCACAATTTTCCAAAAAGACTTATTATATAAAGGATTATAAAAAAAGACTTATTATATAATTTTTTAAAATCTGTTCAGATCAGTTATGAATATTTGTCAAAGTTTTTCAAATAGATTTGTTTTGTTTTGTTTTGTCTTTTTGATAGATTTTTTCATTCCAGAAGAAAATTAAAGAAATGGGTTTTACATGTCCTGGCAAGTCAAGAAGCTGGGGTCAGCCATTGCAGAGCATCTGAGGATCCTGTTTCGCTCCTGTTATGTAGCTTTCTGTGTTTGACTTGTTTGCCATGAGTTCCGTGTTTGTATTTCTGTTGCCGTTTTCAAACTTAAACTTTAACATTTTTTTTCCTTCTTTAATAATCCTAAACAATTGTTTTCCTGACTTCCTGACTTGTGTGTGTAGCTCGTTAACCGACTACATCTAGTGTTGATTAAAATGTATTGCCTCACACTTTATCTTAACTCTATTCGCTATTATAATCACTATGTCGGTTTTTTTGTCTGCCTTGGAGCATAGGTGAGGACTCGTTTGAGTTGCAAACAGTGGAGTTGTAGCTGGAGGCTGTGAAGAAACAGATCCATTCATGCAAAGCAGTGCTGGAAACATCCTGGGGTGACGCTCACTCGTCCCAGGTAAATTTTCGGGTTGAACCTGATGCTCCCAGCACCTCAACTCCACATGTTTCCCTGCCCAGGCCCAGCGCATCTAGAACTCAGCCCACCCAGATACCCAGGCACCACGGACGGTATTCCATCACAGTTTAGTAGTAAGGACTTTATGAATTTCTTCACTGAAAATTTTTAAGTATTTGAAAAACAATTGTGGAGGTCCAACCTCTGACAGCCAATCGTACCTAAAACTCGAAATACACACTGCTTTACACATACAGGACAGGAAGAGCTGTATGATGTTATTACCAAAGCCAAATCAACAACATGTCTGTTAGATCCCATTCCAACTAAAGCAGTGTTACATACAGCTGGTGAGCCTCTTCTGAATATTATTAACTCCTCACTATCATTAGGTCATGTCCCTAAACCCCTCAAGTTAGCAGTTATCAAGCCCTCATTAAGAAACCTAATTTGATTCCAAATACACTATCAAACTACAGACCCATTTTAAATCTTCCATTTATGTCTAAGATTTTAGAAAAGATTGTGTCTGCCCAGTTCTGTTCCTACTTACAAGAGAACAATATCTTTGAAGAGTTTCAGTCAGGTTTTAGGCCCTACTTTAATAATACAAAAATCTTCACACACCTTCCTGTGACTAACCCTGACAGAGTTTGACTCCCATGCCATTAACATTGGCATGGGTTTTTGGCTGATTTTGTTACTAGTTTTGGTACAACCCCAATTCTGGAAGAATTTGGGCCACTGTGTAAAATGTAAATAAAAAAGGAATGTAATGATTTCCAAAACTCAAACCCATATTTTATTCACAATAGGACATAAAAAACATACAAAATGTTGGAGGAACTAAGGAAATGTACCATTTTAAATGAAAAATAAGTTCAATTTCAATGTAAAGGCGGTAACACATCTCAAAATAGAAGTCATGCATGAACATGATCCAGAAACACCCATCGTCTCTCATCAAATACAGTTTTATTTTTTATTTTTTTGGAAACCATGGACAGCGCATGCTCCAGACTGAATAGGGAAAGGGACCATCCAGCTTGTTATTGGCACTCAATTAAAAAAGCCCAATGGTATGGGAGTGCAAAGGTATATACAGGTTCAAGAGCAACTGATACTTCTATCCTGAAAGTGTCTTTTTCCGGGGAATTCTCGCATTTTTTAAATAAGACAATGCTAACTGCATACTACTTTTTTTTTACCTGCATCTAGTTAACAAGTGACTGTCCAGAGCCAAGACCAGGAAGCAGACAGACAGGCTAAACAGACCGTGTGCTAGCTGCACAGGGTCATCACTCAGGATCCACCAAATTAAGACTGTGTCTGTCCCCCGAGCAAAACCAAAATGTAGGAATTTTTAGAAAGTCTGTTTAAGTTTCTGTTTTCAGTGTCCAAAAGCAGGTCTAGTCAGTCAATTCCATTAATTGCTTTTTATAGCTCCCCCAGGGCACTATTCTGATTTTCTCATAGAATTTGCAGATTTCATCACAAATTTAGCTACTTCTTTAGACAAATCTTTAATTGTTGGTGACTTTAATTATTTATTTTGATAATCAGGAAGACTCCTTTGAGAGCAGCAGTTGTGTTCATCATTCCAACATTCCATAATCAGAATGCTCTAGGACCCACTCATAGTGGTGGACACACTCTTGATTTGTTATTTCAGACCATTACCTCATCTCTTTTCAAATCTGCCTCAGTCATTGCATTAGTACCTCACCATTTTACCGTGTTAAGCGTACATTTACGTCAGCTACAGCAGCGAGTTTTATCAATAATCTGCCGGAAATAACGATATTAAATAGATCTCCGTCTGACCCCGCAGAGCTCGACTGGGCCACTGAACACCTAGAATCAACGTTACGTTACACTCTAGATGATTTAGTTCCCCTTAAGACCAAAATGATCAGGGGGAAAAAATTAGCACTGTGGTATAAAGATCATACGCACACCTTAAAACAGACCACTCGAAAATTAGAACGTAAATGGCGTCAAACAAAATTGACAGTATTTTAAATAGCATGGAAGGAGAGCCTCTTAAATTATAGAAAATCTCTTATTGCTGCTAGATCAGCATATTTCTCCCTCATAGAAAATAACAAGCATAATCCCAGATTTTTTGTCAGCATGGTAGCAAAATTAACAGGAAATAAAAGCACTGCACTCACATGCACACCATCAATAGGTAGTAATGATTTCATGAACTTTTTAAAAATAAAGTTGAAAACATCAGGCACGAAATCCAGACGATTAATATAAATACAAATTATTTTACAAGTAACCCTGTAGACAGCAGTGTAGTAATAACGGACAATCAATTATAAAGTTTTTCTCCTATTCAAGAAAATGACTTAATTTCATTTATTTTCTTATCAAAATCATCAACCTGCATTCTCGATCCCTTGACTACAAGTTTTCTCAAACAGATAATTCCAGAGGTATGTAGTGTCTGGCACAGGTCATTTAGATTTTATGTCCGAGGCATTCCTTTTAACCTTCGACATCTGCTCTTCAATCAAAGGATGAGCAACCAGGTTTACACTTTTATTGAGAGCTTGTATACCACAGTGTCGGTGTGTCTGGAAGACACACAAAGCAGCATTTAACTGATAACACAAGCCAGTCTCTATACCTTACACACACACACATACACCACCCCGAAAGCCAGATGACCCCCTGGCCTCTCTGGTTGGCCTCACAGAGACCCTAACCATAAAACAATCCAAACTCGAAACTCACTCCAGCATGGCTGCTTGTGACACACACACACACACACACACACACACACACACACACACACACACACACAACACAATGGGGCATTCCTTTTACTAATTAAACAAATAAATAAGATGCTCCACATTTCACGACATTAACCTATACCCTGTATGTATCTCCTCCCCAATTATAGTGGTACTCTAAAAGTCTTATTCTGGTACAAACTTCTCTTCTTTTTGATTTTAAAGTTGATTTAAAATTATTTTTGCTTTCTTTCCTAACAAGGGTGCATTGTATACATCAGAATACAACATTGTATCAACATCAGTTATACTTTAATTACTGATCTCTGTATGTTAATTTACCCCTGTTCTAATACCCCCCTGTAATTTCTCTTCATGTTTAATATCCAAATGACCGCAAAATCATCTGTTCCTTATTTTTCAAACAATGGTGCATTTTATTCAATCATGAAATGTACCATACTGTCTTGATACACTTTGGATAAAACTTTAAGTTTTCCAAAGCGAGTATAACCTGGAAACCATGCCCACAAACACATGAACAAAGGTAGTTTCTCCCTCCAAAATTTCAGGCCATAGCATTGGCCATTCCCTCAAAAGATTGGTGGGGTTCAGGACCTTTAAAACATTTTGAACCCAACAAATAAACGTTTAGTCAAGAAAAGCAAGTTCGCTGACTCGACTCGACCGGAAAGGCTCGGAACCCCGGGGGCCCGAAGGCCCGGAGAGTCGGACGCTTAGAACAGCCCAGCAGCGACTCTTTGGGACAAGACCTCGAATCTCTTTTGAGATCTTCCAGCAAGCTTTATCTTCAAGAACACCAACTCTTCTGATCTTCAGGAGAAGCTGGAAGAACATCTGACTCAATCCTAACCGACTTGTCCAAGATTCTTTTGTCTACCGCATCCGGACTATTGTGCAACAAGCCAATGCAAGTAACCAGTTTACCAACTAATTTAGATGCGTGTTAAGTTTGAACCCCTTAATATAACGGCGAATTTAAAACTCTGTGATGATTTTTTAGTTAGGATGTGATTCATTTGATGTTTAAGCTTGCCATTCCTTTGCTTCCTTTCTCTCCTTTATTCTTGCCCTTTTCTTCCTCCTTTTCCTATTTTTAACTTTTTGTTTATTTTTATTTTCATTTTTATTTTCTTTATTTCTTTTTGTTTATTTGTGTAGTGAGTTTTATGTTGTGTTTGTCTCATTCATTAAACGCTGTATTTTTCATAAGTGATTGTCTCTGAGTGCTGCTCACATTCGTAAGGTTCCTGCAACATTCGATCTGAACTACATGCTCTATTAATTGTACGGTATAAAGTAAAGGGGGGGTTGCGTCTTTCTCGGCCAGTGAGATACCTCTTTTTATAGAATTAATATAAAATTATACTGTCTGCCGGACGAACAGACTAATAAGTGTAACGTTAATTCCATTACCGTCAATTCAACTTAATTTAAATATTTAGGAATAACTATAACCCGTTATAATTACTTATAAATATTCCCTTTTCTTTGCGAGCTAAATTCGCTACATATAATGGTGGAGAATGCGGGCAGACTGTTCTTCCAACTATATACTCAATTTATCTGTATTAATTGTTTGTCCCTCTTCTCCCCCAGTCGCTACAGGTAATTGAACCTGTTTTAAAAATAATAAACTCTTTCATTAGCACTGGTTATGTACCAAAATCCTTCAAACTGGCAGTTATCAACCCTTTAATTAAGAAACCGGACCCTGACCCATGTCAGTTGTCCAACAACAGACCAATATCAAACCTCCCCTTTATATCCAAAATGTTAGAAAAAGTTGTAGCACAGCAGTTCTGCTCACATCTACTTAGGCCTACTTAATTTTTTAAAATGTATCAGTCAGGATTTCGGCCTCATCATAGCACAGAGACGGCGCTAGTTAAGGTGGTAAATGACCTGTTATTTGCCTCTGATCAGGGTTTTGTCTCTTTACTTGTTTTGCTTGACCTTAGTGCAGCTTTGGACACCATTGATCATACTATACTGCTTGCTGGACTGGAGAAGGTTGTTGGAATTAAGGGAACAGCTTTCGCCTCGCTTAGGTCTTATTTGACTGATCGCTATCAGTTTGTTGCTATAAATGGTGAGTTCTCCACACTCTCTAAGGTAAAGTTTGGTGTTCCGCAAGGATCTGTCTTAGGCCCACTGCCTTTGGGTGAAATTATACATAACATGGTATTCACTTCAATTGCAATGCTGATGATACATAGCTGTATATTTCAGCAAAGCCAGATAAGAGAGATCAGCTTAACAATGTTGAGGAGTGTGTAAAGGACATTAGACAGTGGATGCTTGATAACTTTCTTCTGCACAACTCAGATAAGACAGAAGTACTTTTACTAGGACCACAGGCAGCTAGAAGCAAACTTTCCGATTATGTAGCATGGATGGTGTTTCTGTTTCAGCGTGTACAGCAGTCAAAGACCTTGGTGTTATTATTGACCATAGTCTTTCTTTAATAATATTACCAGGATCGCCTTATTTCACCTTTAAAATATGATGTCGTTACAGGATGCAGAAAAACTAGTTCATGCTTTTGTTACTTCTAGATTAGACTACTGTAACGCTTTACTGGGTGTGCGAGTAAGTGCATAAATTAGCTTCAGTTAGTTCAGAATGCAGCAGCAAGAGTCCTCACAAGATCTAGGAATAATGACCACCTCACTCCTGTTTTAATCAGTCTACACTGCTCCAAATTACATCTCACACTGATTATAAAATACTACTACTGACGTATAAAGCACTTAACGGTCTTGCACCGCAATATCTGAGTGAACTTCTGTACCAGTATGATCCTCCACGCCTACTTAGATCAAAAGGTGCTGGCTATCTGTTGGTACCTCAAATAATGAAGACTACAGCAGGGGGCAGATCTTTCTCTTATAAACCCCACAGTTATGGAACAACCTTCCAATCAGTGTTCAGGAATCACACACAGTCTCAGTGTTCAAGGCGAGGCTGAAAACGTATTTATTAAGTCAAGTCTTTTATTATGAGATTTTATTAGGTAACGGAGCAGATCTGGAGGGAGCATGGATAAAGAGTGTTTGGTGAAGTGTTCGTGCAGGTCTGCCTCTGGATAGTGTTCTCTTCGATTGGAGGCCACTCTATTCAGCTGGGGACGATTTCTCACCAACGCCTTGGGTGGTTCCATGAAATTTCGGAGTAAGAACGGGCACTTTGAGGATGGATTTGGACTGTAGTTAATGTCAACAGTCTGCTACATTGACTCAGGACTACAGTTTGCTTCTGATCGCCATCACTGTACCCCACAACATCATATATCTGCAATAAATGGACATTTGATGCAACCCAGATGAAGATGGGTTCCCTCTTGAGACTGGTTCCTCTCAAAGTTTCTTCCTTTGCCATCTCGGGGAGTTTTTCCTTGCCACAGTCGCCACTGGCTTGCTCATCAGGGACAAACTTACTTATAAAAAACATATACATTTTTTATCACCTTTTTTCCTGTGTAAAGTTGCTTTGAGACAGTGTTCATTGTTAAAAGTGTTATACAAATAAAAATAAATTGAATTGAATTGAACCTAATAGCATGACTTTGTAGTAGAAGAGTCCGGGTGCAGTCTAGACCTCTCAACATTTGAAAACATTTGGTGCATCATGAAATGAAAAACACAACAAAGGACACTCAGAACTGTTGAGCGGCTAGAATCCTGTATAATACACATATAGGATAACAATATTATATATATCCATATATCCATCAAATTAAAAATGTCCTTTTTTTTCCTTAAAAATTTTATACATTCTTAGTTTATGCATTTGGTATGTTTTTTTATGAGATTTGCAAATCATTGCGTTTTGTTTTTATTTACATTTCTTACAGTGCCACAACTTTGGGGTAATAGTTGCTTTGGTGAATTTTGTGTTCTGAAGATTTTTGTGAGACAAATTCTTCAGGGTAAGAGAGGTTAGTTAGGGTGGAGAAGCCTGAGGAAAACGTTAATTGAGTACTGTGTGAGTACTGTACAATTTTGGGATCAGAACCTACAACCATATAACCATAAAGCACGTTTTGAAAAGTCTAGTGTGTGAATGGAAGCGTGAACAAAAGGCAAATTACCATTTTGTTTGAGAAATGTTTGGAAATTCATTTCACAAGGAAGAGTTTTAACATACAAGAAACATACAGGAAACATGGAATTTTCCTAGCAGGGGACATGGAGCTGGCAATTGACTGTGATGGATTCATTTGCGTGAGTGATATATTAAGGGCAATTAGCAATAGGAGAGTAGAGAATTTTGACATAGCATCATGATAGCATGGTATCACCACAGCAAATAATTTTAGACATATTTATAAATAAAACCATCACCTTTTCACTCCATTTTGTTCTTCAGTTGAAAGCATATCCATATTCAGCCATATGGCAAGATTTTATAAAAGTCATTCATGAGTACAGATCATTCTGGAACTGTCCAAAACTGGATAAGGGGCTCAGATCATCTCAATGAGGCCAGAAGTGCAAATAATTCCTTTTTACCCCACAATAAATAGAACAGAGAAAGCCGGCTTAATCTCTAATAAATTAAACAATACAAATCCACTGTTGAAAGAAACCTGGCAACAATAGAATGAAAAGCATTTGGGTTTAAAGTGAACAGGTTTAAATAATAGTCTGTTATTCAGCAGTACCATGAAAGAGTCAGCTGAAATGACTCACTCTTACATAGTGTTATGATGTCAGGAAGGTTGGAGTTGAGGATAATGTCTTTTATTGAAATGCCATCTGTGGAGGTGAAAAGAAAAAAAGAGAGGATTTGTGGAGTTTTAAATCCATCACCTTTAACACATCAAGGAAATCTATTACCATCAGCTGAGCATTTTAAGGTTTAGAATATACAGTATTTTGTAAAAATATGTTGCAGATGCAGTATAATTAAGAGATCTGTACATTACATAGTTTAGAAGTTTAAACCAATGAAAGGCTCAGCTGAATTTTGTGACTGTACTTATGTCAGTTTAGTGAATATTTTTACTTGAGTTGAGGGTAAGTGGTGGTCAACTTTTACCTCACTACATATTCAAAATTGAATTGCTAATAAGAAGGGTTTTTTTTTTTTTTTTTTAATTAGCCAAGGAGTCAACTCGAAAAATCACCCCAAAGATGACGCAAAAAATAAATTGATAAATAAATCAAACTCATTTGATAAAATAACCAACTCAAAGCTCTATGATCTGACTCAAATGTGTTTTAATCAAAGATCTGGCTTAAATACCACTCAATGCCTCAACTGAAATATCTGACTCAAAGAGCTCACTCAAACCCAACCTCAAATCAAATATCTGATGCACAACTTCAAGATCTCATTTAAAGAGCTGACTCAGACCTGACTCAACTCAAACTCGTGACTCGAAGAGCTGACTCATATAAAACAACTTTATGGTCTGAGATTATAGCTTAGTAGTTAAAACATTGGAGTTTGGATTCAAGAGTTCAAGACCCAGCCACACCAAGCTGTCACTACTGGGCCCCTGAGCAAGGCCCTTAACCTCATAGCTGCTTAGTTGTCTGAATGAAATGAATGTACGATGCTCTGGAAAAAGGGCAACTGGTAAATGCCATACTTGTAAATGTAAATCTGACTTATACAGTCAGTCTTTACTCAAATAGCTGACTAAGAACTGACTTAAAAACCTGACTAAAATCAATGGCTCAACGACAATATGAGACTCTATTTGTTAATTCAGGTATGACTCAGAAACGCAAATCAAACATCTGAATCAAAAATCTGACTTGAATCTTACACAAAAGCTCAAATAAAATATTTAAATCACATCTCTAACTTATATCAGTCTCAGAGGCTTGTCATTTTACATATACAGCATTTGGCAGATGCCCTTATCTAGAGCGACTTACATTTATCTAATTTATACAACTGAGCAGCTATGAGGTTAAGGGCCTTGCTCAGGGGCCCAGGAGTAGATTAAAAAATCAGAATCTATTCCAGAGGTTTAAAAGTTTTTCTCTTGTACTTGCACACAAAAACATACTCTTACGTTAATTTTATTTAACTAATACTCAAGTTCTTGCTATTTCAAATGTAACATGTAATAGTTCACTTGACTCAAAGAGCAGAGGAAAAAATGGAGCACTTTACCTGACTCTATCCCCATCCCCTGTACAGTTTAATCCTCTGTTGCTGCTCAAGTTTCAGAATGAGCTCATATTCGACTCCTCCTCTGTGTACACCAGAATTGACTAATGGATGATGCCAGTGGTCGAAGTAATGGTACCATCGTCCGTTTGAACTGGCCCCGAACCCAAATACATTCACCTGCGACAGAAAAAGAGTGAGACAGAGATCCAAAGAGGAGGAAAGAAATGAAAAGTCTGACTGCATCACTGTGTTTTAAAGAAACATTAGAAATTAGGCTTCTTCATATGCCATTACATTTACTGTATAATAATAACTACTGACTCCTAGTTTCTACAAGTCCTAACATTTCCACAACTACACCAGGAGTACCATTTATCTCTATTTCACTCTAGTAACATTTCCTTATATGGGGAAACAAATGAAGGGATTGATTTGCTGCTGTTCATTACAGTGTTGCATATTTCTTAAGAGCTAGTTTGGTTTGGTACAGTAATTTTTAGCTTGGCATCACATCCAGAGTGTATTTTCATTTTGTGCCCAGTGTTCCTGGGTCAGACTCTTTAATCTTCTCTGGTTCTAACCAGGATAATGTATTTATTAACGATTAGAATAAATGGAATTCTGTTAGCTAGCTGGACAAACAGATTGTAACACTTCGGCTTACAGTCATATATGGTTCTTCCCCAAATATCTAAGACACACAATTGTACAGCACGTCTCTGGATGCAGTAGCATAAAATTTTCCTTTCACTTGAAAAAATTCAGGGACCCCAACCTGTGCATGACGATTCCCCAGTGCACAAAGCCAGCCCCATGAAGATATTCTTTACATGGTTTGGGATACGTGGAAGATCTCCTGCTATAGAGCTCTAAACTCCTTTGGGATGAATGTGAATGCTGACTGCACCTCAGGACTCCTCAACTTCACAACTACATCAGTACCTGACTTTACAAACACCCTTGTGGCTAAATGAATCTACCGTATTTTCCGGACTATAAGCCGCTACTTTTTTCCCATGCTTAAACAACGAAGCGGCTAATTTGTGGATTTTTCCTGGATTTTTCCCGCTTTCACAAGCTTCAAGCCGCCAAAAAACTGAGCCCCATAACATTAGATCAATAAAATTGCCAAACGGGTTAAGGTGAACCAATGAAATTCATTGTATCAAATCAGATGCGCTCCCACTGATTTGGGCCGCACCACATCCTAAATATGGATGATGTTCCTCTGGCGTTTGACCTGCCGCTCACTCGGACTGTCAACAGGAAATGCGAATCATTCGTCACGCTGAAAACAACCGGGCATGAAAAAACGCACTTCACCTGTGTTCTGAGCTGCACGGCATCGGGAGAAAAGCTTCACCGATGGTGATTTTTAAACGCACGACGATGCCAAAAGAAAAACTCTCGAGAGAAATTGTTGTGGAAGGAAGGAGGAAGACAGTGAACAATGACTTTCTTGGTAGGCTACTGTTTAGATACAAGCCGTGTAACAGACACTGTTTTTCGTTAAAGTTTATGTAGACACCTGCGGCTTATAGACAGGTGCGGCGTATTTATGTTCAAAATTAAAATCTTTGTCAAATTCAGTGGGTGTGGCTTATATTTGGGTGCGCTTAATAGTCCGGAAATTACGGTACACAAAATTGGTGGTTAGTATTTGTTTACGTAGACCCTGAATGACGATCGAGATCCTTGATGCGCAGACTAATGATTTATTGGCTGCAGTATTTACGCTGCAACAAATGTGATACATATGCAAAAGGTCATTTTACTTATAGTAATACTAATCTTAGAGTTTTTACCTGGTCGCAGATGTGCATCGCCAACATGAGCATGATGAAGCCAGTGGAGGGATATTTCCCTTGTTTCTTCAGCCAGTTTTCGTAGATGTACCTCATAAACTCCGGATTAATGATCATCACCTTTGAAAATGACATCGAAGAACTTTTTTTATTTTTGGATAGATCCAAAACAAAGCAAACTTTAAATGATCTGAATGATCATGTGATCTAGTATAGTAACTGATACGCACTTTAGCAATATCGCTACAGGGGACTAGTCACCGAAAGAGCCGATCGTTCTCATTTAACAAGGGCAGGGCAGCTTATGTCTATAAATCTCTTTCTGAGGAGACATTTCACATAATTCAGTGTAGCAATCAGAGATAAGGTCTACATTTCCTGACTTTGGATTGTATTCAGGTCAGAACAGTGGTTTGTGGTTTTGAAAGTGACAGCTGTATGTAAAAAAACCTGTTTTGAATGCAATTATATACTGATTATGATATGTTGTTAACATATAGCCGCTATACAAATTAACATTTATGTATTGCATAAATACTACACTTAGTTCCACACTTAGTCCTAAAATAGAGTAATAGAGATCCTGCATAATTACACCAACATGCCCTTCATTATTATTATTAAAGAGGAGGTGCAGAGGTTAACGGATTATTGAAAAGCCAACAACCTGTCTCTGTATGTAGACAAAACAAAAGAGATGGTTGTTGACTTTACTAGGACACAAATTGACCGCTCCTCGCTGAACATTAATAGCTCCTTCGTAGAGATCATGGGGAGCACCAAAAACCTTGGTGTTCAACTGGTGCAGAACCTAATCTCACCCCAAGCTCCGTAACAAGGGAAGCTCAGCAGCATCTCTGCTTTCTGAGGAAGCTGAGAAGGCATAGCTTTCACCGCACATCCTCACAAACCTCTACAGGTGTATCACTTCCTGGTTTGGGAACTGCTCCATCTTGGATCGCAAGACCATACCAGAGGATAATGAGAACAGCTGTGTTTTGTGTATGGTGTTACTGTTTTTCCTTGTCTCATGTTGTCCCGCGTTTTTATTTTTTTTCCGTTTCCTCATTTTTTTTTGCACATGTGCACTTTGTGTTGTTAGTTTAGGGGTATGTGTATTCCGTGTTTCTCGTGTTCCTTTTGTTAATTTATGTTGTTTGCTGTAGGTCCTTGGGAAATGTTTCATTTTACTATGTACTGCACTGTATATAGTACAAATAACAATAAAGCCTACTTGACTTGACTTAATTATTCTCCTGCAACATTACAAAATGGACTTTTTTCTTTTTTCTCACTCATCGAGATGCACAATGTATTATCATATACACATCCCAGTTCACTCAGGATTGGTGAAGATTGATGGAGCTACCATTTCTACCCCTAACTATCCAATTCACCAAGTAAATTGGTCCAACTTTTCTGCTACTCACCTTGTCCTTGTTTGCTTTTACTGTCGGCTTCACGCGAAGATATGTGCTAAAATTAACAAGGAAAATAAAATCATTAAATGTGAGATGAGAAAACAAACACCATTCTTCACTTCTAGTTTTACTCCTGGTCCCTGTGTTCTCACCGTGTAATGTTCTTGGTGGTGAAAGCACTAATGAGCCACTGCAGATCTAAAACTTTAAATGGCACCAGCACTAGGTGGGTGTAGTTTGCAAGGTTCATAGAGCTCTCTGGATACATTGCCCTGTGCGTGGTCTTTGCCCCGACGTCCCTTTCATAGCCTTTGGTTGGACCATGGTTCATCCTATGGGAGAAATTCGATAAGGTTTCCTGCCATTGTACAGCATTAAGGACAGTTTCATCAAATATGGCAAGTAATCTGTGAGTCAGTAATAAAATATAATCAGGCTATTACACAAATCTCCAGACAGTAATTACACCCAAATCTAACATTACTTGCACAGAAAAAAGTACCATTTATATGACACTCTTGCAGGTTTTGTTTAATTGAGCAAATCCTCATAGGCTTGACAGCATTATTAGAAGAAATATCCTAGTTTTGTTATTTGCGATTTCTTGTTACACGTTTTCAGAAGTAATTGATGAACTTGTGACCGATCCGGGATGTGTTCCTCCATCGCTCCAAGAGTTCCCTGTACTTGCTTGAATTTTCTGCACCCGTGACCAGCAGTCTTTGAAAAGGGCCTGTATGCAATTACTGTGTGGGTCTTGACTAACATACGGATAATGCACTCTAGAAACTATTGCCACTGATGGTTGCTTGGCCAAATTAGAGCCTGGCAGCTTTGTGGTCCAGCATGTACATTATATGGACAAATGTATTGGAACACTTGAATTTTTTAGCCATATGTGGTTCTTTCCCAAACTGTAGTCTCAATGATATCATTTGAAATGGTGGCTGTAAACAGTTCATCCATCACCAGCCCATGTTTTTTTCTCTCTTGAAGTTAATTAATTAGGTAATTGACGTCCACTTTAACCCCAATTGTTACAACTCAATGGCACTGGAGACTCTTTCCATAACCAGTATAACCTCATGTTTTTTTTATCTTACATAAGTACAACACCTTAATATCTTATTAGCATGGATGGAGATGTAGACAGTTTAAACAGGGTAGTGGTAGCTCAGTGGATAAGATGACCTTTGGCCAGAAAGTTGTAAGTTAAACATTTGCGGTATTTGCCAGACATCTTATCCAGAACAACTTACAGTTATCTCATTTATACAATAAGCTTGGTATTGCTGGGATTTGATCTCACGACCTTCTGATCAAAGTCCAACATCCTAACCACTGAGCTACCACTGGTGTCTGAGAGATGTCACTGCTGTGCCTCTAAACAAGGCCCTTAACCATGAATGATTTAGTTGTAATGAGGTAATTGTAAGTTCTTCTGTAAAAAGGTGTCCTTTAAACGCTATAAATAAAAATAGATGATGATCCTACCTGAAGACGAAGTCGTGAGAGTCTATAATCGCACCGTAATGGGACCTGATGAGGTTGGCCGAGTTGCCGACCACAGCACAGGTTCTACAGCGGTCAGGACTGGAATCATTATAGTGGTCTTCATCACGGAACAACGAGAACAGAGGATCCACGACATCACTAAGTTTCACTGTTCGTGCCGGCTGGAGCCTCTGCCACATGGAAAAGAGTGGATTGTCGTAGAATAAAGCGTGTTATAAAACGTATAATATAAGCAGCACTAATAATGAGAATGTTATTCGAACATTTTTATATCATAAAACATTATGATAATAGAATAATGTCTGCATTAGGAATCTTTCTGTGGCTGAATGTTTGTCTTCTCAACCCCAATGGTTTCATTCTACATGATCATCCAAATAGAACACACACACACACACACACACACACACACACACACACACGAGTCAAAACGGATTGTTTTCATTGCAGTGTTGCTGGAATGAATCCAAACCTGTACAGGAAAATGAGCAAGAAAACTATCGCTTCAACATAATAGAAACAATTATGACCAAAGGTCATTGTGCAATATGCACACACAGACACACTCAAAAAAACTTTTTTTTATTGTGTAGGTTAAAGTACAATGAAAATACAGTTTTAATGAGTTATTATGAGCTCATTGTGTGTGTATTATATATACAGCATATATGTCTTACTAATTGATTCTGAATTATATGTAATTATATATATATATATATATATATATATATATATATATATATATATATATATATATATATATATATAAAAACATTTCTTTTTCAAACTTTGCCCTGTTGTGTCTTCATGTCTCTTCATCATTACCACTTTGAACTCGGTACCACTTCACCATAAAGATAACAAGATTTGTGTATTTCGCTGACAGTTGCCCTGGTATCGTCCATAAAAGCAGCAGTAGCTAAAAAAGATACAGATTACATATCAGATTTTTCTCTCCGTTTCAGGGTCTTACGAAAGCACAAAAGTGCCTTTGTGTCTTCCTATCTGTCTTGACGGTATTTGATGTCGCAACACAACGTATCAGGTAACACACTGAATGACGAAGGAGTGCACATATCTGCTTCTTCTTTTTAAAACTGAAGTGTAGGTATGAATAGATAAATATGGATTAAAATTCCTGTTGTTATTTTCCATGTAGCTTATAATACAGTATAAACAGTATAATATACTGCTATTATTAAGACATACAGCCTTCATCTGAAGTATTAAAACAGCAGGACAAGTTCATTGTTAAAAAACAAACCCATGTTTTGCAAAAGTATTGTTATAGACAGTCAGACAGAAAGCCTTTTCCATGCTTTTTAGCTCCTTATGGTTTCTCTGTTCCATCTTGAAGTCTCAAAATTGCTACCAGTGTTTCGTGATTGCTTTCATTCAAATAAAACAATTTCTGTGTTAACATGTGACAATAGTTTTTAGACATCGGAATGCATTGGGATGATAAGATCTTGTTTTCCATCATCAATACTGGTTGGTGAGCGCATACCAAAACCAAGTCATGACCATTCTTTTATTTGACCCTCCAGCAGACGCACTTATCCAAAACAACCTACAGCTACACCTTATTCATATAATCGAGCAGTTGAAAGCGTCTCAAAAACCCCTGGTGGTGCTGACATTTGAACTCACAACCTTCAGTCAGAAGTCCAACACTTTAAACACTGAGCTACGACTTTAAGCTCGAACCCAAACATCTTTAACTTAGGACTCTATTCTTAACTTGAAATAAAGGCAAAAATCTAAGCACTTTGAGTTTTCTTCAGTGTTTTTTTCTAGTGCTTGCTTGTTTCATCCACACGCCTACTCAAAAAAAAAAAAACACACAACAAATCTTCTCATTCAAGAAAGAGTTGTCTCTCTGTGGAGTATAATTGTAATCGAATCTATCGTTCAGAAATTTTGTCATTTTCTATCTGTTTTTTTTTGTGAGTCTTTATATTGAAATCACTACATTGTCTACAAAATGTCGGGACTGATGTAACAGTATAGGATTTTTAGGTTTATGTGGAGTAATTTCCTAATCATTCCTATTACTATTAGTATATTTGTGCTGAAAAAAAGCCTCATCTGACACTTTTATACCATTTTCCCCTTGTTTGTTGCATATTTTATGTAAGACAGAAGCAGAGAGCAAGACGCATTACACAGCTAATTGAGGAGAATTCTCACAAATAAAAGAGCTCTGAATGCAGCAATACATTGGTGCTGAAACTTGTTCTAGAAGGATCCGGAGTGACTGGGATGCAGGAGGATACACACTGTGTGTATGAAAACGTCTGGAATCAGGTTAAGGTTCACGAAGGTTTCGTCTCTTACAATCACGTTTTTCTTTAATTTGAATTAATAATAAAAAATTGATCGAAAGCTCCAAATACATCAGTTTATCTGTCATTCTTTTTCTAATTCATTCAGTTGTTCAATAAAATCTCTCAATTCAATCTGAACAAAAGGTTTTCTGTATGAACCATAATCCTGTAAGATCTTTTAAGAAAAAGAAGAGCAGTTGTTCAATTGTTCAATTGTTTGATTTCTATGTAACTTTTGTTTTATTTTTTCTTTTGTTTTTATCTTCTTTTACTTCCCCCTCAGAAGCCTGCTGATCCGCATGCCAAAGGTATGAATGGAGGTGTATGAAAAAGTCTGAAATACCTACAAGAATTTCTACTGGATTACTATTACTATTACTCTTTTCTTATATAAAGATTTTCATGAACTATTATTAACTATGCTGCTTTACTGACAATAATATAAATAAATGGAAGAGTAAAAATTTTTTTTTTTTATGCCGTTACACAATAATGATTGATGAGCAAAAGATTTTATGAGAGAGACAGAGAAAATGTATACATACATACACTAATATATATATATATATATATATACACACACACACACACACACACACACACACACACACACACACACACTGTATATATACACAAACACACAAGTAAAAGTAAAAGAGGCTAGACTGGATTATTATAAATATCATAAATAATTAATAATATTTAATTCGGTTTAATCTTGTAGTTTGTAAAACTGTTATTATTTGAATTCATATTTTTATGATGAGATTATTCTGAAATCAATGCGGTTTGAAAAAAATAATAATAAATAATCAATTAATCAATCAATTAATAAATAAAAAAAATGACAGAAAAAGGAAAACAAAGAAAAAAAATGATGTGGTATTTAAAAAATAATAATAATGAACAATTGATTGAAAGGATTGTGTATTTATACATTTATTTGGAATTAAGAAAGAAAGAAAAACAAGAAAAAAATATAAAATAAATAAAAACCTGCATCGTACTCACCATCCACCAGTTGTGCGTGAGTGCGCTGAGATTGCTGTTGGTCCTGTTCAAAAGTGTTGGCACCCTGCTGTCGAAGCGCTCCATGAACCATGGGTCCTCCTGCGTTTCCGTTACGCAGCTCATGCACGCGCACAGCTTCGGCGCTTTGAAGTCGAAGAAATCGTCCAAGCCGTATCTGAAATCGACTCGGAACACACACAAGAACATCGTCCACATGGTCACGTAGATGAGACGACTCTTGAATTTCATCCTCAGGTTTGGGAAAAAACGGTAGACAGGGGAACTGGGAAAATGATGAAATAAAACTAAATAAAATAATATATAAATAAAAAAGAGAGAGAATAAAATAAAATAAATATACTAGATCATTGTCCAATGTAGAAGAATGATTTTTTTTTCCTGGTGAAATTTGGCCCCTACCTGAGACTACATGTATTTTTGTGTCCCTTTCTACAGGTGTTCTACCATATTAGTGGTTCTAAAGCACGCCTCCTTTACCCTCACCAGGACCAATCAGAATGTACATGGGGTCATACCAAGAAATAAAGAGTAAAAGTATCCAGAGCTCAGGTGAGAGAGGAGAAGAGAGGATTGGATGAGAAAAGAGAAAAGTAGAGGATAAGGGAAGCAGGTAAAGCAGGTCTGTCTGCTGTCACTGCTGAAGAGCGCATCGTATTGTGAGGTCCATGAAGGACATCAAAAAGATGCCAGTCTGCATTCCTGTCAAACACTGTCTGACATTGAAGAACTTTACCTGCAGGACATACCCATACACACACACACACACACACACACACACACACACACACACACAAGTGCAAGTGCCAAAGATATTTCTGTATTTAATATCACAAATATTATTCAAGAAATTAGTAATTTGCTTTATTAGGCAGCTGTATAGCACCTCCATAAAGCATCTAAATCCATTATAATCTTTCAAAATTATAATTTGCTTTTAACAATCAATGGCAGACCAAAGCACCTTTTAAAGAAATACAGTAAATCTGGGTCGAAATCTTTATGTATATAAAAACATATAAACAAAGACGAAACGAAAAAGAAACCTGGAAAATAACAAGTCTGTTTTCATTGTTCTGGATGAGCAGAAACATCAAGTCAAGTGGCTCACTTTAACCATACACACTTCTGAACATCACAGAACTACATAAAAAATCTACACAAGAGTGAAAACCTGGCTGCTAAGTCATGAGGCCAAGAACCAGGGTCAGAGAACTGAATATTTTTTTTATCAAAAATGTTAATTTGTGCATAAAAATACCTGGGTATGATATAATCAGCTTTATATATGAGCTGTTGGGGTTGCACAAGCCAGCGCACTCTTAGTGCCTGCCCCAAACATAGAAGTGTAGGAGAGTAGAAGTTCGGGTTGGTACTTTAAATGTTGGTACTATGACTGGTGAAGGGAGAGAGGGAGCTGATATGATGGAGAGGAGAAAGGTAGATATGTTGTGTGTTCAGGAGAGCAAGTTGAAATGAAGTAAGGCCAGGAACATTGGAGGTGTTCAGACTGTTCTATCATGGTGTGGATGGAAAGAGAAATGGTGTAGGGGTGATTCTGAAGGAAGAGTACAGTAAGAGTGTAGTGGGGGTGAAGAGAGTTTCTGATAGGGTGATGAACATGAAGCTGGAAGTTGAAGGGGTGATGATAAATGTCATCAGTGTGTGAGTTAGATGAAGTGGTAGGAGAACCTAGGAATGAAGGATTGGTGATTGGGGCGGATTTCAATGGGCATGTAGGTGAAGGGAACAAAGGTGATGAGGAGGTGATGGGTAGGTATGGCTTTTTGGAGAGAATTGTAGAAGGGCAGATGGTGGTAGATTTTGCTAAAAGGATGGAAATGGCAGTGGTGAACGCGTATTTTAAGAAGAAGGAGGATCATAGGGTGACGTATAAGAGTGGAGGAAGGTGCACACAGGTGGTCTATGTTCTATGCAGGAGATGCAACCTGAAAGAGATTGGAGACTGAAAGGTGTTGGCAGGGGACAGTGTAGCTAGACAGCAACGGATGGTGGTCTGTAGGATGGGTTTAGAGGTGAAGAAGAGGAGAAGAGAGATGACTGAAAGAAGAATATGATGGTGGAAGCTGAAGGAGGAAGAGTGTAGTGTGAGGTTCAGGGAAGAGGTCGGACAGGAGCTCAGTGGTGGTGAAGAGGTGCTGGATGATTGGGCAACTACTGCAGGAGTGTTGAGGGAGGCAGCTAGAAAGGTACATGGTGTGACATCTGGAAATAGAAAGGAAGACAAAAGACATTGTGGTGGAATGAGGAAGTACAGGAGAGCATAAGGAGAAAAAGGTTGGAGAAACAGAATTGGGATCGACAGAGTGATGAGAAAAGTAGACAAGGAAAAGCAGCAGGTGAAGAGGGATGTGGCAAAAGCCAAGGAAAAGGCATATAAGGAGCTGTAGGAGAAGTTGTACACTAAGGAAGGAGAAAAGGATTTGTACTGATTGGCCAGGCAGAGGGACCGAGCTGGGAAAGATGTACTGCAAGTTAGAGCAATAAAGGATGGAGATGGAAATGTGTTGACTAGTGAGGAGAGTGTGTTGAGAAGGTGGAGGGAGTATTTTTAGCAGCTGATGAATGAGTAAAATGAGAGAGAGAGAAGGTTGGATGATGTGGAGTTGGTAAAGCAGGATGTAGATAGGATTAGTAAGGAGGAAGTGAGAGCAGCGATTAGGGGGATGAAGAGTGGAAAGTCGGTTGGACCAGATGACATACCAGAGGAAGCGTGGAGATGTTTAGGAGAGATACAGTGGAGTTTTTAACAGGTTGTTCAACAAGATTCTGGAAGGTGGGAGGATGCCTGAGGAATGGAGAAGGAGTGTGCTGGTACTGATCTTTAGGAATAAAGATGTGCAGACCTGCAGTAACACTAACGGGAAAATCCGAAAGAAGAATGGAGCAGATGCATGGACTTCAGTTAATTAATTAATCAATTGATACATTAATAAACATTAAAGAAGCAACTGATTGCTGTGCCTCTTTTTGAAGGTTCCATTCCACATCCCATTTTCTCTTATCATAATCTCCACTCTTCTGGGAAGATTTGTGGAGCTTCGTTCAGCCACGATTAAAGTCAGGTACTGATGTAGGTGAGGAGGTCTTCCACTCCAACATTCCCATGTAAACCATATCTATTTGGAGCTGGCTTTGTGGTTATCTGACCATATGATTAGTATGTTCCTTTTAAACATCCCATTCACAATTTAGTCTTTATTTGCTATTATAATAAGCTCCAATCTTCTAAAAAGATCTTCCACTAGATCTTGAAATGGGCTTGTGAAGAATCAGTCACAAGAGTGTTATTAATATCACTCAAGATCTTCCACTCCAAGCCATGTAAAGCAGATCTTCATGAAGCTTCGTCATGCTGAAACAGGTTTAGGTCTCCTAGTTCAAGTGGATGAAAAAAATTCTGCTCCTGCAACCAAATACTTTTTTCATCCAACTTGTTTTCAGTGTGTAGAAGAACCACTTGATTAGTAACGTAACATTCATTAAAATCCTGGCATCAGGCCCAAAAGTAGGAGGAAACAGAAGTGAAATTTCTGCTACCTGAGCATGGTTTGAGCTTTTGAAGCAAACAAGCAGCAAAAATGGATTCCAGCCATGGTTCTTCTCCAAACTGTTACCACAAAGATGGAGGCACACAGTTGAATAGGATGTTGTTGTATGTGGGAGCACATCCGTACCTGACTTTACTAACACCCTTGAAGCTGAAGGAATCTCAACATAAATCTAATGGAACATCTACCCAATAGAGTGGAGGTCTTTATAGCAGTCAAATGGGGACCAAATGGGGACCAAATTCAAAAATCACATAACAATTTCCAATCTTATGTTTAAGTGCCCACACACACACACAAATATATATCTTCTTGGAACTGTGTTTGTGCACAGGGACATTGTCATGGTGGAACCGGTTTTAGTCTCCTAGTTCAAATGAAGCGAAAATGTTATGCTCCTGCATCCATAGATGTTTTCTAAACAACTGTGTGTACAACTTTGTGGTAACAGTTTAGACAATTACCATATATGGGTGGAAAAGTCAGGTACATTCATGGAATTTAGCAGACACCATTCCAGAGTGACTTATAACTGAGCAGTTAAGGGTTAAGAGCCTTGCTCAAGGGCCCAGCAGTGGCAGTGGACACACAAATGAATGGTCCTGGGTGGTCCTGGAGCTTGAACTAACGACCTTCCGAATCTGTCTAATGGCTTAACCCCTGAGCTACCACCTCCCCGGGTGTCCCAATACTTTTGGCAATAAAGTGTATTCCAATAATATGAGCATGACTCAATCTTTTACTTGCATACCGAACATTGATTAGTAATGTTACTTTTAGCTTGGAATTAATGGATTATTATTATTATTATTATTATTATTATTATTATTATTATTGTTGTTGTTGGTGTTGTTAGGGGCCTAAACACTAGCAAAGGCACTTAATTCTACCTTAGTTTTCTCTTCTTCTAGCTATACTGTCTATAGCATTCCATAGAACTGCCTGGTATGGGAAATATTAATGAACATTCTGGACTATGGTCTAGTTTAAAGGTTTATCTTCCAGTTTATGAAACTCAGCATTTGTATATAATTAACAGGTCTGTAATTTCCATAGAAGTAAATTACCCCAGGTTTTTTTCTCTGTAATATATCTTGGATTGTCAGCAAGCTCTGGAGCAAAGTACATTCAAACAAGACGTGGCGTGAACGGCGATGTTATATCCAACTGATTATCAGTGTAAAGAAGATTCAGGTGCAGAAATTCACAGGGCATAACCTCTGATTGTCTAATAATGCTGTGTTCAATCAACACTGTAGTAAAGTTCATAAAAGCATTTTAAATACTCTACTTTTTTGTAATGGGCCAACTTATCAAACAGTAAAGCTGCATTGTGAGATGGCATTGGTGGACGAAGTACAAAACCATGTAGTTGAGTAAAAGTAGAGATCCACTTTGTGAAATATGACTTCAGTAAAAGTAAACGTGTCCCTTTAAACCTTTCTTGAATAAAAGTGCAAAAGAATTTGTCTTTAAATGTACTTAAGTAGCCAAATGATTTATTATGGCTGTTATGTTCTTATTGTCATTTTTATCACAAGATTCTTTACTTAATGCACTTAGTTTATGTGAAAAGACTTTAATGAGACTCTCAGCACACTGATCTATTAATAGAATGCCAATAATGGGTCAAACACTGATTGATTTCTATTACAATTATCATGAACACAAAACCTTCTATAAAAAATGCATATATGAGGTCACGTGTGTTGTGGTGAGTTCGAGTCTGGAGTTTCTTCATCATTTATTCCTCTCCAAATGTTCTACTTGATGTTGAATTGATGCTGAACTGTATGTTGGTGATCAGTAGATACACCAAGCGCCAATCAAAACAAGTTTAAAACAGAGTGCGTGCTCGACCTTGATTGGTGGATTGCTGCATGTTTCATCAGTTACCTTTTTTATCCTCATAAATAAAAAGGAATGACTGATTTTGAAAAATTGAGTAAAAAGTAAAATATTTGACTTTGAAATGTAGTGAAGTAAAAGTAAAAGTCTTCCAAATGGAAATACTGCAGTTAAGTACAGATGCACGAAAAGCTATTAGGTACAGTAACAAACTACATTTACTTCAGCAACAACTTCCTCACCGAAACAATCTTACATTTATGATATTTATGAAGACACTTATCTTACCAATGAGCACTTCAGGGTTTAGAGCCTTGTTAAAGGACCGAGCAGTGGTAGCTTGGTGGTGCTGGGATTTCAACTCATGAACTATCAATCCAAAAGCTAGTAACTTAACTTCTGAGGTACCACCTCTCTTTGGTAGGCGTCCAACCACAAGTTAAACTAACAAGAGAAAACTCCACAGGTCACAGCAGTAGAAGTAACCACAGCATCAGTAATTCCCACCCTGCTGCCTATTTGCTAGACCTTTCTTCCTAAAGAATTCATACATTCATAGAGAATCCCACCATTGTTCATGTTCAAAATTATGGATCTGATTTCCTGTTAATAGAGCATATTCTGTTAATTCTGATGGCTAGAGACAGCAATCTCAACCCTTTGTAATACCGGAAGCACCGGAACCTACAACACTGGTCAGAGTGGATTTTTGCATGAATGAAAGAACATGAATAAGAACATGAATGAGAACAGAGATATTCCACACTGCACCACGCTGTCTGAGATCCTCCAGCACTGCTCGACTGGTACCTCCTCCTCTCAGAATGAGAGGTAAGTACACTTCAAGGCTCTTCTCTGTTCTGGCACCGAGGTGGTGGAATGAACTTCCCCTAAATGTCCGGACAGCAGAGTCCCTGATTATCTTCAAGCAACGACTGAAGACCTACCTCTTCCTGAAACACTTAAATTAGCACTTTCCAAGTTTGTAGAATTCGAGTTATATTTATATTGAGTTTGTAATCTTGCGTACCAGTGTAGATTTATTCATTACTAGAGACTCAAAGCACTTTTGTACGTCGTTCTGGATAAGGGCGTCTGCTAAATGCCGCAAATGTAAATGTAAATGTCAATATTCCTGATCACATGATCATCATCATCTTTTCTCTGCTTGTGTTCTATATGGTGGATGTTTATTCTGAGAACAACATTTTAATTAGTCTTGTATTAATATATTAAATAGGGCTGTCAAAATGTAAATACATTTTAACAGCACTGGTTTTAATAACGTGCGATTACTGCAGTACGCATTTCTGTTTGACCATTTTTAATGAAAATATAAATAAATAAATACAAAAGAGGCAAAATTAAAACCTTCAGCGCAACACACCTTTATTCACAATGTCCTTTCTTTACTCAGGTATAAAATTAGTTTTTTTTTAATTAGTAAACATTTGTTTTGCTTATGCACCAAGTCTCAAAGCAGCACCAAACTCCCTCATGATTCTTACATCCGACAATTAACCCTCTGGTGTCAGAATTTTTGGCATTTTTTCCTCGTAATGCCGAAATTAACTTAAATTACTCTGACTTTTTTGATCATACAGAAAAGAGCAATACATCATTCCAATCTGTAAGGGGTCTACTTTGTTTGTACACACTATTATTAAAAAGAAAATGCTGTGCTATTGTAAAATAAAGCAAACAGACATGAGTATCTGTACTTCCTCTGAGTGAAGGGTGTGTGTACTTTTGCTGTCTCTGGTTTATGGACCGGCTTGCAACATGTGCACCACAGTAATCAGTAATAGGACACGCTAGCCACTTACCACCGCATCCAATACCACGTTGCTAACATCCATTTTTATAGCTGTACAATTAAAACAACTGGTTTGACTTGAATGCCCCTCATGTTTTAGATATCCAAATAGATGTAATCTGGAAGACAAACCCATTCTTACTTGTGTCTTACTATTGCATTGTGGATCTTCCAAGGTTTTCCAAGGGGTGGGTGTGTTGTTATATGGGGGCTCATGTTTACGCCTACTGTACATACTGCTCCAGAGAAAATTCTAAGAAATGCTTTTACTTGATATAAATAGTGGACAGTGAAAGTGTTTTACAGAGGGGTTCTGATAAGTTATACACTGTGTTTAATGACACAAAATAGTGAGGAACAGATTGAGGGTGGGGTAACTTGGATGATCTGTATGTAAAAGCACTGGATTTTCAAACAATCAAACTGTTGCATGCCAAATGCTGGTCTCCAAACCTTCAAGTAATTATGCAGATGTATAAAGTGTAAGAAATACCCATATTTTGCTGCAATACACTGTGTAAATGCAAAAACCTTAAGAAAAAGAAATAAAAAAAGGTATTGTATTCAAGACAAATAGCATTTATCTAGCAGGCATACCGATGCCCAGTATGTTACCTTTCTAAAGAAAACAAAAAGGAGGAAAGGTTATTGTGTCTTTTGGGTATTTTAATGTAAACCTGAAGCAAGCATTGTTTAAAACTCAACAAGCTGGCAATATACAATCTTCTTCCATATAACATGTGAAGATTTATTGCTCAGCATTTCCATCTGCTGATCATAAAGTCAAACTGATCACACATTAGAGTCTGAGGTGAATCCATCTACATCCATCTATATTTCTAGGCACTGATCATAACTGAATGGGAATTTGTGAAAACAAAATAGTTTGTATCGCTAATAAATCTAAAAGCTGGTCCGGGTCAGTTCATCATCTATACAGATGGGGTTAAAAATCCGAACCAAAGATCTGTCCTGTTTAATCATCTGACACAAATAGTTTAATTTTACCATCCTTTATACATTTGAAACTTCTTTCTTTTGTCAAGTTTCCACATTATATTGTATTCAACTGTCCCATTGTGCTCTTCTGAGCTCGTATATTGGAAATAGTTTTTGTCATAGTAATGATACCATTTTCGATCTTCTCTTGCCCCAAATCCAAACACATTCACCTGCAATAAAGAGACAATAATTACTATTATTATTACTTAAAACAAATAGCTGTGTAAGATGCTATAGTAGGTGTCATGGTGGTGCAGTAGGTAGTGCTGATTTTTCAGGTTTAATCATGAGCTTGGGTTTCAGTCTGTGACTTCCTGTGCATTTTTCCTCAATGTCCAACAGATAATTCTTTGGGTTCCTCTGGCATCTGGAGCTACCATGATATCTTAATTATGAAATTTTATTCCATTCTTGCAAGCTTTCTTCTATTACACATGGATCTCCAGTGCACAGCTTTCAAGTCTTTCTCTAAGATTTTGATTGCCTAATGATCTTAATGTACCATTTCAACAATGTTGTTGTGCTACTTCTGAAGCCATTCCTTGCGATATGTGGATTAGTGTTTCATGCTGACAATTATTTCTTCATTAGCCCCGAAGCTATCCATGATGATTTTTGACATTTTAATTAGAGCCATCACCATTTTCACTGCTATAAGTCCATTAATAGTGAATGGTTTGGAAAATTTCCCAAACTGTTTTTTTTTTTTTTAGGTAGACAATAGTATTGTCAAGGATCCACCTGCCATGCCCCCCTCGGAGGTTCTCACGATGCCTCTCTCTGCCACACTTAGCGTTAACCACCGGCACCTGTTTCTCATTCCTGTTCCCCTTCATAAGCTCCTGTTCCGACCTCGCTTGCGGTCGGTTCAAAATGATTACCAGCTGTGGTCCCCAACCTTTTTTTGCACCACGGAGCGGATTAATGTCAGACAAGATTTTTTTGGACTGGCCTTTAAGTGGGGATAAATACAACAAATTAAAATGATATGAACGGCATAAAAAATTGATATTTTCTAAAACTAATAATAATCGTGAATCCACTGTGTTGTTGTTTGTTCATTTTGCTAATTTGGGGGTTTGTATTTAGCGGTAATGTATTATGTGTTAGCGGCCGGAGCAGACCCTTTAAGAAGGTAGCGGATGGAGGTAAGACATGTGACCAAGGCATCATGACCTGCATCAAGAATCAGTCATAGACAGATGTGGCGTAGAGAATCCGGTAATTTTCCAAAATAAAACATCATTCAGAATCAGATAATAAATAAAACGGAAATAATGTAAGTTATGTATTCTTTCTGTGCGGCCCGGTACCAATTGACCCACGGACCATTGCTGGTCCGCGGCCCGTGGGTTGGGGACCACTGATCTACAGGACTCCGTACCGCCAGCATTCTCCGCTGGTTCCTGCTCCAGACTCCG
This sequence comes from Silurus meridionalis, assembly GCF_014805685.1. Lineage (NCBI taxonomy): Eukaryota > Metazoa > Chordata > Actinopteri > Siluriformes > Siluridae > Silurus > Silurus meridionalis. The sequence goes on along the minus strand of NC_060893.1, from coordinate 24,911,907 downwards.
ACTCTAAAGATTCTATTCCTTATCAGGATTACACTCGTGATTCAGGATTAACCTTTCCCTATGGATATTCCTTACTTTTCGGATTATACGTTCCTTTCGGATTATACCCCTTTGCAAAATATACCCGCATTCAGGACTCTACACGCTTTGTGGTGCATACTTTAACTCAAGACTTGCGTTTGTGTGCTGACGACTAAATAAAGTATGACAGGGTTACTTCCGCCTTCTATGCGTGGTTACTGCCGTGACAAGTATAGGACGTCTTTGAATGTGCTAGCATTAAATTTCTCCTTTACTTGAGCTTGAATGTCCCTACGCACAAATCCAGGTCCATGAAGATATGCTTTACATGAGATGAGTGATCTTGAGTAGCCTGAAATAGAGCTCAGACCTCAATCCTATGTATATATATATATATATATATATATATATATATATATATATATATATATATATATATACCTCATATCTAGAATATCTAAAGGGCTCAATTTAAGTCAGATCAAGTCAAGTCAAGTATATTTCTACAGCGCTTTTCACAACAGACATTGTCTCAAAGCAGCTTTACAGAAATCAACAGTCAAGGTGAATGGTGTGTATTTATCCCTGATGAGCAGCCATGACGACTGTGGCAAGGAAAAACTCCCTTAGATGTTATGAGGAAGAAACCTTGAGAGGAACCAGACTCAAAAGGGGAACCCATCCTCATTTGGGTGACATCAAGAGTTTGATCATGAATCTTTCAACAATACAGAACACTGGAGAGTGAGAACTAACATGAGCACTGGAGTATAAGATTATAAGTAAATGTTCTTTCTACAGTCTTTGGTATAAAATTAGGAGCTACTGAGCTCAACATTTTTGATCATCACAGATCCAGCAACAGCTTCTCCATGCCAGAGCCTTTAAACACTCCAGGAGGTCCAATGTCAAAACTCCACACATGTAGTGGGATCCAATTAGCACTGGTACATCTCTAGATGGTTCAGGATGTTTGTGAGTTCGGCATCTACTTTTTCAAAGGTCCATAATCTTCATGAGGTGGGACGTGACTGGAGCTGGCCAAACCTCAGGAAGCCTCGAGATGGGGAGAAAAAGAGAAGCAGTAGAGAGGAATTAGCGTAGCTGCTGTTCATGATATTAACAGCACAAGTTGATAATGTGCATGTGATCAGATGTTCTGGAGCACAAGGTTATGATGTGATGTGTGTTATGTGTAGGCTTTGCTAAAAAGATATGTTTTTAATCTACACTTAAACTGGGAGAGTGTGTCTGAGCCCCGAACACCGTCAGGAAGACTATTCCAGAGTTTAGGAGCTATATGTGAAAATGCTCTACCACCTTTAGTGGACTTTGCTATTGTAGGAACTACTAGAAGCCCAGAGTTTTGAGATCTCAGGGAGCGTGGCGGATTGTAGCGTGTTAAAAGACTGGAGAGATACATGGGAACCAAACCATTTAGTGCTTTATAAGTGAGTAGCAGTAGTTTGTAGTCTATTCGAAACTTAACAGGAAGCCAATGTAGGGACGATAAGATTGGGGTTATGTGATCATATTTTTTAGACCTAGTAAGCACTCTTGCTGCCGCATTCTGAACTAACTGAAGCTTGTTAATTAATGATGCAGGACATCCACCTAGTAATACATTACAGTAGTCTATTCTGGAGGTCATGAACGCATGGACGAGCTTCTCTGCATCGGATATAGACAACATATTTCGTAGCTTAGACATATTTCTAAGGTGAAAAAAGGCTGTTTTTGTAACTTGGTTGATATGATTTTTAAAAGATAAGTTGCTGTCTAAAATAACACCCAGGTCTTTTACTGTTGAAATAGTGGTTACAGAACATCCGTCTAAATGCAGGTTGAGATGCTGGAGATTCTGTATACTAGTTTTTGGGCCGATGAGCAAAATCTCCGTCTTATCAGAATTTAAAAGTAGAAAGTTAAGACTGGTCATCCAGTCTCTTATTTCCTTAACACACTCAGTTATCCGAGTTAATTGAGCTATATCACCTGGTTTAGATGAGATATATAGCTGGGTTTCATCAGCATAACAATGAAAGCTAATTCCATGCCTTCTAATAATATTTCCTAAGAGAAGCATGTATATAGTGAAGAGCAAGGGTTCTAGAACTGAACCTTGTGGCACGCCATAATTCACTAGCATTAGCCTGGATAGCTCTCCATTTAAATCTACGAAATGGTAACGATTGGACAGGTAGGATTTAAACCAGCTTAATGCCTGTCCTTGAATGCTGATGTAATTCTGTAAGCGATCTAGGAGAAGATCATAATCTATAGTGTCGAACGCAGCACTAAGATCTAGTAAAACTAACAGCAAGATGAAGCCTTGGTCAGTCAGGTCTAAAACCTGACTGAAATTCTTCAAAGATATTGTTCTCTTGCAAGTGGGAACATAACTGGGCAGCGACAATCTTATCTACAATCTTAGACATAAATGGGAGATTTGAAATTGGTCTGTAATTCGATAGCGTGTGGATCCAGATTAGGTTTTTTAATGAGGGGCTTAATAAGCTTGAGGGATTTAGGGACATGACCTAAAGATAGTGAGGAGTTAATAATATTCAGAAGAGGCTCACCGGCTGTATGTAACACATCCTTTAGTAGATTTGTTGGAATGGGATCTAACTGACATGTTGTTTATTTAGCTTTAATAATAACATCATACAGCTGTTCCTGTCCTATACATGTAAAACAGTGTAGTTGTGGAGTTGAAGGTGAGACTGTGTCAGGATCAGATCCCTGCTTTGTAGTTAGTTTAGCTACTGTAGTGAAAGGAACCCGGGATTGTTTTTTTATTTTCTATGAGTTTGCTCAGGTGTTCAGCTCTAGCAGCTTTTAGCGCCTGTCTTTAGCTGAGCATACTGTCTTTATACGCAATTCTAAATACGTCCAATTTAGTTTTCCTCTATTTTCTCTCCAGATTTCGGGCTGTTCTCTTGAGGGCATGTGTATGACTATTATACCAAGGTGCAGGTGCTTGTTCTCTAACCTTTTTTAACCGGATGGGGGCAACAGTGTCTAATGTGCTAGTGAGGATAAGGTCTATGTTGTTAGCCATTTCATCAGGATTATTAGTAGTTATGGGTTTAGTGTGAAATTGAGATCAGTCGGGTGGGTAATTTATGAATCTGTTCTTAGTGGTCGGAAGAATAGTCCTACCAAGTCGATAGCGTGGTGAAACACGGCTAATCTGATTTACCGGTAGTGTGTACAGTATAAGATAATTGTCTGTGATGTCATCACTCTGAGGTAAAATATCTAAATCAGTGACGTCTGCTCTGTGGGATATTATTAAGTCTAGTGTGTGGTTAAAACTGTGAGTTGGTCTGGTGACGTTTTGTTAAACCCCAAAAGAGTTTAATAAGTCGAAAAATGATAATCCTAGAGCATCGTTTACATCATCTACATGAATATTAAAATCTCCTACAAGCAGCACTTTATCAAAATTGATCAAGAGGTCTGAAAAAAAACAAGCAAACTCTTGAAGAAAATCAGCGTAGGGCCCTGGGGGTCTGTACACGGTGACCAGAGCGAGTTTTCTATGCATGTCTGAATGTACAATTTTAAGAACGAGCACTTCAAATGATTTAAAACTGAATCCTAATCTCTGACTAACATTAAGAGAGGCACTATAAATAGAAGCTACACCCCCTCCACGACCAGTCTGACGGGGCTCATGCTTATTAACATATTCTGATGGTGTCGACTCGTTTAGACCCATATAATCACCTGGTTTAATCCAGGTCTCAGTGAGACAGAGTGTATCGAGATTATTATCTGTGATCATCTAATTTACAATCAGTGCTTTGGGTGCAAGTGATCTAATGTTTAAAAGACCAAACTTTAGAACTTTGTTGTGTGTGTTTATCTGGCATTTTCAGTTTTAACTATATTAAGATTATTTCTGGATCTTGTGTATTTAATTCTTGGTTTTGCTACACGAGGAATAGATACGGTTTCTATAAACTGGGTTGTGTGCTCACTTGTAACTATTTGGTCTGTTGTATGCATGTTTTCATAGTTGAAGATTTCCTGATGTCTTACCAGTCAGATGGTGTGAAGTTTCCCAGAGATGTTATCTGATAGCACTGCTGCTCCAACTCTGCTGGGGTGCAGGCCATCAGGGCGGAAGAACCTTGGATGCTCCCAGAAACAGTTCCAGTTATTAACAAAGAGAAGTTTGTGCTCTCAAAACCATGACTATAACTATTCATTTAGTGCTAAAAGTCTACTAAACTTCTCAGCCCCTCGCTGGTAAGTGGGAAGAGGTCCTGACACAATGATCCTCGTTGTGGGCGATGTGCTGCGTACCGTCTCCACCAGGATCCTGAAGTCCCTCTTTAAGATCTCTGTTTGCCTCAGCCTGGTGTCGTTCGGTCCGGCATGGAGCGCAACCGCTCCGAAGTTCTCATTCAGGATGTGCACCCCCTTTAGCTCCAGTAGTGCGGACATGCCGGACGATGGAATCTTCAAGAATCACGGTATCGCGTTCCGTCTCGCGGAGGGGGGCGAAGCGGTTCTCGTCAAGATCTCTAAGGCCAGTGGTGGCGGGGGACACGTCCTCGAATGGGGCTTGGCTCGCGGCTTCCGCTGCTGCCGCATCCAAGGTCTGTGGTGCACCAGTGCCAGAGTGAACGTTACCTGGGCAGGCCGCATTGTAGGTGCGCTGGGCCTGGGCAGAGAAGTGAGTGTTAGATTCAACCCGGGAATGTACCTGGGACGAGTGCGCGTCCGCCCGGGATGTTTCCAGCGCTGCTTTCTGCTCTCGCAGCTGGACATGCTTTGCATGCAGCTCGCGAATTTGTTTCTCCAAAGCCTCCATCTCTAACTTCACCGTTTGCAACTCGAACGAGTCCTCACCTGTGCTTAAAGGCAGACACACAGCCGGCATAGTGCTTATAATCACGAACAGAGTTAAGATACAGAGATATGATGATGAGTTAACTGACTACAGGCACAAGTCAGGAAGACAAAAACCATTTAGGATTATTAAAAGAGAAAAAATGGATAGATAGATAGATAGATAGATAGATAGATAGATAGATAGATAGATAGATAGATAGATAGATAGATAGATAGATAGATAGATAGATAGATAGTGAAGTTTGTTTGAAAACGCAGAGAGAAATACAAACATGGAACTTGAAGCAAACAAGTTAAACACAGAAGCTATGTCCCCGGAAATCACTTGTGAGTAATGGGGAGAGGAGGAGTAGATTTACAACTCCCTCCTTATGTACCATCCCATATCTTATCTACTATTCAGAGTTTCACCAGTCCCGTTTTTCACCTGACTTCCTAAAATCTTGAGGTTTTCAAAGCCTTGTTGAAATCTGGATTTTATTCCCACCATTAATATAATCCCTTACCGTTTAAGCAAGATCCTACTTATTTAATTCTAAGACATACAAACTTCAGGGAACTTTTGCTGCATCTATATTTACTGCCTTTGATTAACCTGACTCATGGACCCAGTCAACTTATTGTTATTTACATGTACATTTATGGCATTATGCCAGACACCTTTATCCAGAGCGACTTACAACCAAGCAGTTGAGGCTTTTTTAAGGGCCCAGCAAATGCACCTTGCTGGTGCTTAGAATTAACCTTGGGACCATCCGATCCTGATTCCAATCCCTAAACCACTGAGCTAACACCTTATCTGAAAAGGTCTTTGGCCTTGGAGTTGATCTGTGAACTGGAGATTCAAGTTCTGCCATTAAGTTCTTATCCTCAATGCTAATGTTATTATAACGAATAAAAAGACACTTTGGAAAAAAATCTAGGGCAGTGTGGTGCTATTACCTGGTCACATACATGCAGTAGAGAGGTATTTCCCATGTTTGTTTACCCAGCTGTCATAGATGTATTTCATAAACTCTGGGCTCATTACCATTACCTTTAATGACAACCTGGGAGGATGTTGTGAGAAGAAAGTTTATTTTTTTGTGAATGTTGACTAAAAATGTAACAAGAGGGCAGCATCATGCATTGTAACAGCCTTGTCTTTGTTTGCTTGTATTGTGTGTTTCACCTTTCTGTTTGTGCTAAAGAACAAAACAAAAACAGACACCACTTTTTAACAAGAACCTCTAATTGTGATATCATATTCGTGTCCCAGTGGGTGCTCTCACCTTGTTATGTTTTTACTGGTGAAGATATTAATGAGCCACTCCATGTCCAAACTTTTAAATGGCAGAAGGAGTAGGTGGGTAGAGTTGTCCAAATCCACAGCACAACTATATTGCTTGATGTGTTGTTTTTGAATCAACGTCCCTCTCATAGCCTACAGTGGGACCCTCATTCAGCCTATGGCACAATATAACACTTTGTCAAAGCTTAAGATGAATAAATACCATACAAGATATTTAAGGAGGTCAGTGGGTGAGGAATTTGGTGTGTAGGTCAGGAGGTAGGTACTTGTCTTAAGTACCTATAAATGAAGTCATGTACATCAATTATCGGACCATACTGGGATCCAATCAGGTTGTCTGAGTTGCCCACCAGCGTCACTGTAGTATTCTAAGTGTAAGAACAGAAGTACCGCAACTTGTCTGAATTTCATTTTATAGTACAGTTGTAGCTTCTGTCCAAATATAAAAGAAAAGACTGTTAATATTTACATGAAATAAAACAAAATCAACTAAAGCATCTACTGTTAACTGCATGATTAAAACTGGTATTGTAAGAGGAAGTCAGGTGTGGCAAAAAAGTATGTGAGGATGGTGCAGAACATTTATGAGGACAGTGTGACAGCAGTTTAGTGTGCAGTAGAAACCACAGACTGGTTCAAGGTGGAGGTGGAATCACATCAAGGATCAGCTCTAAGCCCTTTCCTGTTTGCAGTGGTGATGGACAAGTTGTTGGATGAGGTCAGACAGGAGTCTCCATTGACTATGATGTTTGCAAAACAGAGCTGAAGGTATGCGCTGGAGAGAAGGGGACTGAAAGTCAGTAGGCATGTGTGTGAATCGTAACCATTTTGTAGACTTAAATTGAGAGCTATCCAGGTTAATGCTAATAAATTATGGTGTCCCACAAGGCTCAGTTCTAGGACCCCTGCTTTTCACAATATACATGTGTCAGGCTGATGACGCGGAAGCGGAAATAGTTCAATCATAGTCTTTATTTACACAGTTCAACAAAGAAACACTCACTGCTGCCGAGGTGAGAAAACAAACAAAAGAATATCCGCTCGAGACGAGTAATCCCAAAACGAAACCTTGAGTCCGAAACGAAAGTAAAAGGCAACTAGTAATCCCAAGAGAACAGAACCAGGATACGGAACCAGCGGGGAATGCTGGTGGTCGAACAGCCACGGGTATCACCAGCATGACAACACAAGAACCGACAGCCTGTGACTCGAGAACGTGAGTTTATATAGTCTGAACCGTAACGAGTCACAGCTGTCGGTGTTCAGGCAGGTACGGATAATGAGGAACATTGAGAGCTACTGAAGGGGGCGTGGCAGGGTGAATCTCTGACAGCGGCCGAGGAAGGCGTGGCAGGGGAATCCCTGACGGTGGCCGAGGGGGGCGTGGCAGGGGAATCCCTGACAGTACCCCCCCCTCCAGGGGCGGCACCCGACGCCCAAAACCCCACCAACGCCAGGCGGGCCGGGCACTCTGAGGAAGGCCTCCCAACCGACCCGGGACAAAGGAGGCCCTATGAGCACCGCAGTAGAACAGGGGAGGATCGGAAGGGGCCCAAGGCAAAACGGTGTCTACGGTCGGGATCGAACGGGTCAGCGGCCCTCGGGAAGACCGGAAGCTGAGCCAGGCTCTTGGCGGAGACCAGCGGTGGCGTGATCTCCACGGTGTGGAACCGGAACCGAGCGACGTCCACGGCGGAGAACCTGAACCGAGCGACGTCCACGGCGGAGGCCAGGGGCCGAGCGACGCCCTCGGCGGAGACCGAGGCGGAGAGACGTCCTCCACGGAGACCTGGAGCGGAGAGACGTCCTCCACGGAGACAGGAGGCGGAGAGACGACCTTCCTGGAGACCTGGAGCGGAGAGACTTCCTCCACGGAGACAGGAGGCGGAGAGACTTCCTCCACGGAGACAGGAGGCGGAGAGACTTCCTCCACGGAGACAGGAGGCGGAGAGACGTCCTCCACGGAGACAGGAGGCGGAGAGACGTCCTCCACGGAGACCTGGAGCGGAGAGACGTCCTCCACGGAGACCTGGAGCGGAGAGACGTCCTCCACGGAGACAGGCGGCGGAGCGACGACCTTCTTGGGGACCAGGAACACAGGGGCACCCTCGGCAGGACGTTGATCCGGAACGACACCCTCGGATGGCCTCTGGAGAGCTCTGCCGTCGCCCTGCGGGGAACCTGGAGGCCCGACGCCGCCATGAGGGGAACCTGGAGGCCCGACGCCGCCATGAGGGGGACCTGGAGGCCCGACGTCGACCTGAGGAGGACCTGGGGGCCCGACGTCGACCTGAGGAGGACCTGGGGGCCCGACGTCGACCTGAGGGGAGCCCGGGCGGGCGTCGCCTTCTGTGGAGCCCGGGCGGGCGTCGCCTTCTGTGGAGCCCGGGCGGGCGTCGCCTTCTTTGCGACCAGGCGGCGGTACGACGTCCCTCTCGCGGCCAGGCGGCGGTACGACGTCCCTCTCGCGGCCAGGCGGCGGTACGACGTCCCTCTCGCGGCCTGAGCTCTCTTGGGGACTCTGGAACGAGCTCTCTGGGGACTCTGGAACGAGCTCTCTGGGGACTCTGGAACGAGCTCTCCTGGGGACTCGGGAACGGGAGCGAGCTCTCCTGGGGACTCGGGCACGAGCTCTCCTGGGGACTCGGGAACGGGAGCGAGCTCTCCTGGGGACTCGGGAACGGGAGCGAGCTCTCCTGGGGACTCGGAAGCTGAGCGGCACCCTCAGCGGAACTCGAACTCTGTGGCGGCCCGGCGCTCGTGAACACTCTGTGGCGGCCCGGCGCTCTCGTGAAGACTCTGTGGCGGCCCGGCGCTCTCGTGAAGACTCTGTGGCGGCCCGGCGCTCTCGTGAAGACTCTGTGGCGGCCCGGCGCTCGTGAAGACTCTGTGGCGGCCCGGCGCTCGTGAAGACTCTGTGGCGGCCCGGCTCTCGTGACGGGTCTGCGCGGCCCGGCTGTCTCGTGACGGGTCTGCGCGGCCCGGCTGTCTCGTGACGGGTCTGCGGCGGCCCGGCTCTCGTGACGGGTCTGCGCGGCGGCACGCCCACGGAACCTCGAAACAGGGCAGCACGCTTGTAGATGTCCGGTGCCAGCACTGACAGCTCATGGGAATGCTGGGATGCCAGGCGCGCGCAGACGCCGGAGTTGGTGCAGAGCGTCCACGAGAACCCCGAACACAGCAGCTCGCTTGTACTGACCCAGGGCAGGGCCATGTGTCCGAGGAAACCCGGGAACTGAGCCTCGCGTTCTTTCATGCCCAGGGACGGAACCGAGCACCTTGGAGAATCCTGGAACGGAGCCACGCGCTCTGAAGAACCACGGAATGAAGCTGAGCACCGTGGAGAACCCTGGAACGAGCTGCGCGCTCTGAAGCACCTTGAACGAAGCCGAGCACCTTGGAGAATCCTGGAACGGAGCCGCGCGCTCTGAAGACCCATGGGACGAAGCTTCTTCATCCTCAAGGGGACTGTCGTGGAGATCCACCACCTCCATCCCACACATCCCCAGAAGAAGCTCGCAGAATTCGGCGAGTGAGCCAAAATTGCCCCCATTGGCGCTCCATAATCTGCTGGTTTTTGACAGAGCGTCACCAGACAGGAGAGAGATGCAGAAGGCGATCTTGGCTCGTTCTGAGGGAAACTGCACAAAGTTTTCCTCCACATACTCGCCGATGCTCCTTAGAAACCCGCCCAATTCTTCTCCTTTCCCGGAGAAGCGAGCCGGAAATCCCTTCGCCGCGGAGGGCGTGGCGCAGCCGCGCTTTCATGCTCCGGCTTCTGTGGCTTTGAGCCGCGGAAGCAGCTTGGAATCCCGGCGAAAATCTGAGGCTGGGTTTGGCTGCCACTTCATCGCGCCGAAATCGCGGAGGGCGATTCCGCCGGTTCAGGTCGGTTCTTCTGTCAGGCTGATGACGCGAAGCGAAATAGTTCAATCATAGTCTTTATTTACACAGTTCAACAAAGAAACACTCACTGCTGCCGAGGTGAGAAAACAAACAAAAGAATATCCGCCGAGACGAGTAATCCCAAAACGAAACCTTGAGTCCGAAACGAAAGTAAAAGGCAACTAGTAATCCCAAGAGAACAGAACCAGGATACGGAACCAGCGGGAATGCTGGCGGTCGAACAGCCACGGGTATCACCAGCATGACAACACAAGAACCGACAGCCTGTGACTCGAGAACGTGAGTTTATATAGTCTGAACCGTAACGAGTCACAGCTGTCGGTGTTCAGGCAGGTACGGGATAATGAGGAACATTGAGAGCTACTGAAGGGGCGTGGCAGGGTGAATCTCTGACAGCGGCCGAGGAAGGCGTGGCAGGGGAATCCTGACGGTGGCCGAGGGGGGCGTGGCAGGGGAATCCCTGACAGTACCCCCCCCTCCAGGGGCGGCACCCGACGCCCCAAAACCCCACCAACGCCAGGCGGGCCGGGGACTCTGGAACGAGCTCTCTTGGGGACTCTGGAACGAGCTCTCTTGGGGACTCTGGAACGAGCTCTCTTGGGGACTCTGGAACGAGCTCTCTTGGGGACTCTGGAACGAGCTCTCTTGGGGACTCTGGAACGAGCTCTCTTGGGGACTCTGGAACGAGCTCTCTTGGGGACTCTGGAACGAGCTCTCTTGGGGACTCTGGAACGAGCTCTCCTGGGGACTCGGGCACGAGCTCTCCTGGGGACTCGGGCACGAGCTCTCCTGGGGACTCGGGCACGAGCTCTCCTGGGGACTCGGGCACGAGCTCTCCTGGGGACTCGGGCACGAGCTCTCCTGGGGACTCGGGCACGAGCTCTCCTGGGGACTCGGGCACGAGCTCTCCTGGGGACTCGGGAACGGGAGCGAGCTCTCCTGGGGACTCGGGCACGAGCTCTCCTGGGGACTCGGGAACGGGAGCGAGCTCTCCTGGGGACTCGGGAACGGGAGCGAGCTCTCCTGGGGACTCGGGAACGGGAGCGAGCTCTCCTGGGGACTCGGGAACGGGAGCGAGCTCTCCTGGGGACTCGGGCACGAGCTCTCCTGGGGACTCGGGCACGAGCTCTCCTGGGGACTCGGGAACGGGAGCGAGCTCTCCTGGGGACTCGGGAACGGGAGCGAGCTCTCCTGGGGACTCGGGCACGAGCTCTCCTGGGGACTCGGGCACGAGCTCTCCTGGGGACTCGGGCACGAGCTCTCCTGGGGACTCGGGCACGAGCTCTCCTGGGGACTCGGGCACGAGCTCTCCTGGGGACTCGGGAACGGGAGCGAGCTCTCCTGGGGACTCGGGAACGGGAGCGAGCTCTCCTGGGGACTCGGGCACGAGCTCTCCTGGGGACTCGGGAACGGGAGCGAGCTCTCCTGGGGACTCGGGAACGGGAGCGAGCTCTCCTGGGGACTCGGGAACGGGAGCGAGCTCTCCTGGGGACTCGGGAACGGGAGCGAGCTCTCCTGGGGACTCGGGAACGGGAGCGAGCTCTCCTGGGGACTCTGGAACGAGCTCTCTTGGGGACTCTGGAACGAGCTCTCTTGGGGACTCTGGAACGAGCTCTCTTGGGGACTCTGGAACGAGCTCTCTTGGGGACTCTGGAACGAGCTCTCTTGGGGACTCTGGAACGAGCTCTCTTGGGGACTCTGGAACGAGCTCTCTTGGGGACTCTGGAACGAGCTCTCTTGGGGACTCTGGAACGAGCTCTCTTGGGGACTCTGGAACGAGCTCTCTTGGGGACTCTGGAACGAGCTCTCTTGGGGACTCTGGAACGAGCTCTCCTGGGGACTCGGGCACGAGCTCTCCTGGGGACTCGGGCACGAGCTCTCCTGGGGACTCGGGAACGGGAGCGAGCTCTCCTGGGGACTCGGGCACGAGCTCTCCTGGGGACTCGGGCACGAGCTCTCCTGGGGACTCGGGAACGGGAGCGAGCTCTCCTGGGGACTCGGGCACGAGCTCTCCTGGGGACTCGGGAACGGGAGCGAGCTCTCCTGGGGACTCGGGCACGAGCTCTCCTGGGGACTCGGGCACGAGCTCTCCTGGGGACTCGGGCACGAGCTCTCCTGGGGACTCGGGAACGGGAGCGAGCTCTCCTGGGGACTCGGGAACGGGAGCGAGCTCTCCTGGGGACTCGGGAACGGGAGCGAGCTCTCCTGGGGACTCGGGCACGAGCTCTCCTGGGGACTCTGGAACGAGCTCTCTTGGGGACTCTGGAACGAGCTCTCTTGGGGACTCTGGAACGAGCTCTCTTGGGGACTCTGGAACGAGCTCTCTTGGGGACTCTGGAACGAGCTCTCTTGGGGACTCTGGAACGAGCTCTCTTGGGGACTCTGGAACGAGCTCTCCTGGGGACTCGGGCACGAGCTCTCCTGGGGACTCGGGAACGGGAGCGAGCTCTCCTGGGGACTCGGGAACGGGAGCGAGCTCTCCTGGGGACTCGGAAGCTGAGCGGCACCCTCAGCGGAACTCGGAACTCTGTGGCGGCCCGGCGCTCTCGTGAACACTCTGTGGCGGCCCGGCGCTCTCGTGAAGACTCTGTGGCGGCCCGGCGCTCTCGTGAAGACTCTGTGGCGGCCCGGCGCCTCGTGAAGACTCTGTGGCGGCCCGGCGCCTCGTGAAGACTCTGTGGCGGCCCGGCTGTCTCGTGACGGGTCTGCGCGGCCCGGCTGTCCCGTGACGGGTCTGCGCGGCCCGGCTGTCTCGTGACGGGTCTGCGGCGGCCCGGCTCTCTCGTGACGGGTCTGCGGCGAAGCGGCACGCCCACGGGAACCTCGAAACAGGGCAGCACGCTTGTAGATGTCCGGTGCCAGCACTGACAGCTCATGGGAATGCTGGGATGCCAGGGCGCGCTCGCAGACGCTCGGAGTTGGTGCAGAGCGTCCACGAGAACCCCGGAACACAGCAGCTCGCTTGTACTGACCCAGGGGCAGGGCCATGTGTCCGAGGAAACCCGGGAACTGAGCCTCGCGTTCTTTCATGCCCAGGGACGGAACCGAGCACCTTGGAGAATCCTGGAACGGAGCCACGCGCTCTGAAGAACCACGGAATGAAGCTGAGCACCGTGGAGAACCCTGGAACGGAGCTGCGCGCTCTGAAGCACCTTGGAACGAAGCCGAGCACCTTGGAGAATCCTGGAACGGAGCCGCGCGCTCTGAAGACCCATGGGACGAAGCTTCTTCATCCTCAAGGGGACTGTCGTGGAGATCCACCACCTCCATCCCACACATCCCCAGAAGAAGCTCGCAGAATTCGGCGAGTGAGCCAAAATTGCCCCCATTGGCGCTCCATAATCTGCTGGTTTTTGACAGAGCGTCACCAGACAGGAGAGAGATGCAGAAGGCGATCTTGGCTCGTTCTGAGGGAAACTGCACAAAGTTTTCCTCCACATACTCGCCGATGCTCCTTAGAAACCCGCCCAATTCTTCTCCTTTCCCGGAGAAGCGAGCCGGAAATCCCTTCGCGCTCGCGGAGGGGCGTGGCGCAGCCGCGCTTTCATGCTCCGGCTTCTGTGGCTTTGAGCCGCGGGAAGCAGCTTGGAATCCCCGGCGAAAATCTGAGGCTGGGTTTGGCTGCCACTTCATCGCGGCCGAAATCGCGGGGGCGATTCCGCCGGTTCAGGTCGGTTCTTCTGTCAGGCTGATGACGCGAAGCGAAATAGTTCAATCATAGTCTTTATTTACACAGTTCAACAAAGAAACACTCACTGCTGCCGAGGTGAGAAAACAAACAAAAGAATATCCGCTCGAGACGAGTAATCCCAAAACGAAACCTTGAGTCCGAAACGAAAGTAAAAGGCAACTAGTAATCCCAAGAGAACAGAACCAGGATACGGAACCAGCGGGGAATGCTGGCGGTCGAACAGCCACGGGTATCACCAGCATGACAACACAAGAACCGACAGCCTGTGACTCGAGAACGTGAGTTTATATAGTCTGAACCGTAACGAGTCACAGCTGTCGGTGTTCAGGCAGGTACGGGATAATGAGGAACATTGAGAGCTACTGAAGGGGCGTGGCAGGGTGAATCTCTGACAGCGGCCGAGGAAGGCGTGGCAGGGGAATCCCTGACGGTGGCCGAGGGGGGCGTGGCAGGGGAATCCCTGACAACATGTGTCCCTTAGGAAATATTATTAGAAGGCAAGGGATTAGCTTCCACTGTTACGCTGATTATACCCAGCTATATATCTCATCAAAACCAGGTGATACAGCTCAATTGGCTTGGATAACTGAGTGTGTTTAAGAATTAAAAGACTGGATGACCGATTACTTTCTACTATTAAATTTTGATAAGACGAAGATTTTGCTCATCTGCCCAAAAACCAGTACACAGAAGCTCCAGCATTTCAACCTGCATTGAGCTGGATGTTCTGTAACTACTAGTTCAACAGTAAAAGACCTGGGAGTTATTTTAGACCAACTTGTCTTTTAAAAATCATTTCAACCATGCTACAAAAACAGCCTTCTTCCACCTTAGAAATATTGCTAAGCTAAGAAACATGTTATCGTTATCTGATGCAGAGAAGCTCGTCCATGCATTCATGACCTCCAGACTGAACTACTGTAATGCATTACTAGGTGGATGTCCTGCGTCATTAATAAAGAAACTACAGTTAGCCCAGAATGAAGCAGCCAGAGTTCTCACAAGGTCAAGGAAATATGATCATATAACCCCAATCTTATCATCCCTACACTGGCTACCTGTTAAGTTTTGAATCGACTACAAACTACTGCTTCTTACTTACAAAACACTAAATGGTTTAGCTCTTAATTATCTTTCCAGTCTTCTGGAAATCCGTCAATCCGTCAATCCGTCACGCTTTCTGACATCTCAAAACTCCGGACTTCTAGTAGTTCCTAGAATAGCAAAGTCCACTAAAGGCGGTAGAACATTCTCACATTTAGCTCCTAAACTTTGGAATAGTCTTCTTCTCTTTTTAGCACAGCCTACACATAACAAACATCACATCATAACCTTGTGCTTCAGTACATCTAATCAAATGCACATTATCAACTTGTGCTGTTAATATCATGAACAACAGCTACGCTAATTTCTCTCCACTGCTTTTCTTTCTCTCCCCATCCAGAAGCATCCTTGTCAGGGTTGGCTGGCAGAAAGGACCCAGGAAGGACCCAAAAGCAGGACGCCACCGGAAGAATAAAACCAGGTCAGAGGGGGTAGCACAGGCAGGAAAGAAAGAATGTCAGAATACTTGTGGCGACTAGGTCATGGCACTCACGGGGTTAATGTTGAACGTCCGTGGTGCAGGGAGCACGAAGCAGAAAGCGGATCTAAAGAAGCATAGTGAGTCCGAAACCAGTCTGAGGTCAAGAGCCGGAGAACAGAGCAATAGAGGAAACCATGCTGAAATCGAGGGGAAAAAAATTTTCCACAAGGGGAAATGATGGTGCCGAACCGGACGCTGACGTCGTGACCATGAAAATGTTTGTGCAACTGGCTGACAGTAACCCCCCTCCAGGGCGGCTCCAGACGGCCCACCAGGACCTGAAAGAGCGATATGCCTGTGGCAGTGGTGGGAAGAGTATTATAAGCGTATTCAGCCCAAAAAAGGTTTTCCAACTATGTAGATGTGTCTTGTGAACAAAGAATGCGGAGACTAGTCTCAAGTTGCTGGTTGAGCCTTTCAGTCTGGCTATTGGACAGAAAATGAAACCCGGAGGAGAGACTGATGGAAACACCCAGGAGACGGCAGAACTCCTTCCAAAAAAGAGCAGAGAATTGGGGACCCAGATCGGACACAATGTCCCAATTATTTATATATATATATATATATATATATATATATATATATATATATATATATATATATATATATATAAACACCATTTAATACTTATAGCACAGCCATCTTCAAGTTTTTCCAATTGTTTTTTTGAACAGGTTTAGGCTCTGACTGGTCCTTTTGAAAATGTTGATCTACTTCAGAAGCATTTTCTTTGATGACTTGGGTTTATGTTTAATGCTGGAATGTATTTCGTCATCTTTAGCTGTTTTGCAGACACTTGCAGGGTTTGTAGATTTTTTTTTGTGCCTTCCATGATTCCATGATACATTGCCAAGAGTTCGAGTTGCAGCTAAAGTGTAGCAACTCAAATCCAAGATCCATCCACCAGGAGGCTTAACACCATGTATGGAGTTAGTCCTTTATGTAGGAGGCACAACCCAAAAAAGTTTAGATGCTGTGTAAAATATAAAAGAAAACAACAATGGATTAATCTGAAAATCTCATAATTCAAATTCAAATTTTATTTGTCACATACACTTTCATACAGACTATTTTGGGTGATTCCAAGATGGCAGCGTGGCAGTAGCTCACAGCGGCCTCTCTGGATTCAGTGATGGTGCTTTTACCATATTTAGCCCGACTTTTCACAATACATGGAGACCAGAGACAGCTGTGTTCATGTGTATGACCACCAGATGCTGTTACGGTACAGGAATCATACAACCACTAATCTGCATGATAAAGTAACCAATAACCATCACAACCTCGACTTGCTGCAAACTCGGCCACAAAGACCAGGCCCCCAGCCCTTGGTGTCATCTGATGACATTGGCCAGGAGAGGGGACGTTAAAAACGCTGCTTGATAAAGCGGAAGTGCAACAATCAGGCAGGTGTCCGTGCTAGGCTAAATGCTAACTCTAGCCGGCCAGCTTTCTTGTCCATTATTCTTTGTGAGGTCTGTTCCGAGTGAAACCCGTCTTGGAAAACCTCTGTATGACCCTGAACACTTTACTGTAACTCAGTTTCAGGGTGTAAAGGATCTTCTTACATCCTCGGGATCTTTGTGGAGAGAGGGTGCCCCTCCGCTCCAGTGTTTCTGCCGAGGGTGCCGCTCCAATCCAGTGTTCTGCCGAGGGTGCCGCTCCGCGACAGCGTTCCGCCGAGAGTGCTGCTCCACTCCAGAGTTCAGCCGAGGGTGCCGCTCCGCTCCAGTGTCCAGCCGAGGGTGACGTTACACCGCTGCCTGGCCACGAAAGGGACATCGTACCACCACCTGGCTGTGAAAGGGACGTTGTACCGCCGCCTGGCCGCAAAGGGACGTCATACCTCTCCAGGCGATGTCACTCCTCTGAGTTCCTCTCCAGGAGACATCACCCCCCGATGTTCTCTCCAGGTGATGTCACTCCTCCAACCTCTTCTCCAGGTGACGTCGCTCCTCCAAGTCCATCTCCAGGCGACGTCGCGCCTCTGAGTCCCTCTCCAGGCAACGTCACGCCTCCGATGTCCTCTCCAGGAGACGTCACGCCTCAGAGTTCCTCTCCAGGTGATGTCAATCCTTGAAGTTCCTTTGAGGACGACAAAGCCCTTCCGAGCTCCTTCCAAGGTGCCAAAACCCTCCAGAGACCTGCCATGGACGCTGTCAGACCCCAGGATCTGCTCCAAACACCCGCAGAAGACGCTGCTCCGCTCCTGTCCTCTGCCAAGGGCATCGTACAAAAACCTTCTGCAGCTGGCAGAAACTGCAGGTGCTGAGGACGAGGATGTGATACAGCACAATAACACTGAACCCCGCCGAGGGCGTCGCTTAGCTCCAGACCTCTGCTGAGAGCTATGTTCGGTCTCTGGGCTCTGTCAAAGGCGTCATTCTGCTCCTGTTCTCCGCCGTGGGCATTGCACAGCTCCTGGACTCCGCCGTGGGCGCTTTTTGGCCTCTGGACTCCACCGTAGGCGTTGCTCGGCCCCCGATTTCTGCCGAGAACATTGCTCGGCCTCTGATCTCCTCCAAGGACCTCGCTTCGCCTCTGATCTCCGCCGAGAACTTCGCTCCACCTCAGATCTCCACAGGGGACATCACTCCGCCTTGGGTCCTTCCCGACCTTCCCCAGTTTCTTGGCGGTGCATTACAGGCCTCCTTCTTCGACCCTGGACGGTTGGCGGGGCCTTCCTCTGAGTGCCCTGCCCCGCCTGGTGTGGGTGGTTTTGGGCCGTCAGGTGTCACCCCTGGAGGGGGGTAAGGTCAGGAATCCAGTTCTGTCTTCACTAATGTCAGACCTACTCAATGGCTACGGACACCAACCTTGTTTGAGACTGCCAGCATTCCCCGCTGGTTCCGTGAATTACATTCTTTCCGAGGTTTACTTTCCTTTCAGTGTGGATTACACTCCTTCAGTGGATTACACTCCTTCCGTGGATTACATTCCTTTCGAGACATGATAGAGCTACTCCCTCCTCCGGTTCGTGGTCCGCACCCTAACAGAAGCATCTTTGAAATATTTTTTAAGCATCTTTGATGTATTTTTAAAGCATGCTTGAAGCATCTTTGGAGTATCTTTGAAATATTTTTGAAGTATCTTTCAAACGTCTTTGAGGAGTTAAATGTCATTGGTGTTTGTAGAGCAACACTGACTAAATGGATCAAAATAATGACTTGTTTTTCTTATTACTTTCTTTCGGCTTCTCCCGTTAGGGGTCGCCACTGCGGATCCTCCGCATGTTTTGATTTGGCACATGTTTTACGCTGGATGCCCTTCCCAACACAACCCTCACCAATTTATCCGGGCTTGGGACCGGCACTGAGAGTGGCTGGGGATGGTTCCCTGACCGGGAATCGAACCCGGGTCGCAGCGGTGAGCGCGCTGCATCTTAACCACTAGACCACCAGGGGACCTTACTTGTTTTTCTTATTAATTAAATAAAAAGCTCACTAGATATAGAATTCTGCTGCTCTGAAGCACGCAGAGAGATAAAGTAGTGCCATATGATCAAATCTATCTTCGTTTTTGGAGTTAAGACCTGGTGCTGTTTTTGTAAAGTTTGTCTCCAAATTCATCTTGTGCTTCAGGCTGTCAATCAGAACTTACCGTATTCGCCATATAAGTTCCACCACATGCAGACATTGTTCATGAAGGAGTCGGTAAGGTCATTAGGAAATGTCTACAATAACTTTCTCACTTTGGATGGAACACTGGAACTAAATGTTACTATATAAATTGATAGATCTTACAAATACTGACCTCAGGTTCAATGTTGCCCTCTGATCCATCCACCCTCGACCATTGTTTTATTTCTCCCTCCATCCTCCACCACTGATCCCTCCATCCTGTACCACTGCTCCATTAATCTATTCATTAATCGATCCATCATCTACCACTGCACATCATCCATCCTCTACCACTGCACCACTGATCTCTCCATCCTCTACCACTGCTTCACTGCTCCATCCATCCTTTACCACTGCTTACTGACCCCTTAATCATTTACTGCTGCTCCACTGATCCCCCTATTCTCTAGCATTCCTTCAATGATCTATCCATCATCCACCACTACTCTATTGATCTTTTCATCATCTATCACTGCACCAAATACACACATACTCCCTCCTCTACCACTGCACCAAACACCCTCCATCCTCTACAACCACTCCACTGATCCCTTTATTTTCTACCATTCCTCCAAAAACTATCCATCCTCGACCACTAGTCCACTAATCTTTCAATTTTCCAACACTGCTTACTGATTTCTCCATCCTCTTGCACTGCTCCACTGATCCCTACATTCTCAAAAACTGCACTGCATGTTCTTAATCTTCTTTCCCAGCTCCACTGATCCCTCCATCCTCTACCACTTCACCACTGATCCCATAATTCTTTACTGCTCTACGCAACCCTCCATCTTCTACCACTGCACTATTGATCATTCTGTCCCCTACCCCTGATTGCCTGACCCCTTCTCTATTATCATCACTGGCTCACTAATCTATTCATCCCTTAGGATAAAAAGAAAACTTGCATCTTTCCCGTTCTGGCACTGAGGAATAGAATGAGCGTCTACTTGATGTCCAAGCATTTCTGTCTAAAACAGTTAAAGACCTACATTTTCCAGAAGTACTTAAATAAGCATTTAAAAAAATATATAAATTCTTTTGCATTTTTGCAACTATATTTTCTCCCAACAAAATTTTTGACTTACAGCATTCCGGGACCTTGTCAACCAGTATCAGGATTTATTAGTTAATGGGGCCTTTGTATAAGGAGGTCATTAAGCAAAGACAAATACAACAAAGCAATCTGTGATTAAACTTCACAGAACAAGACGTGGGTCACATCTGGCACATTTCTCAGCATACATAGAAACAGAATGTAAATATTGCCAAGCAATGACATTTGTTTTAACAAATAATCTATAAACTAACTGACACATACACCTGGCATGGGCAAAGTCCATTATGTATGCAATTAGTGTAGTGGCAGGCCATCAGGGCCAGCAAGGCCTTTTCTGCTGGCCCAAACATTGTCCATGAATAGGTATTAAATTATTCCCAATAGTCTATTCTGTGGTTGAAGAAATCAAAAGGCACTACAAAAATAAACAGAAAACCTGGGATTTTAAGTTAAAAGGTAGATTGATTCAGGTAGGACACCAATTAAGGCCTAAGTGTGAAATGCATGGTCCTACAGGTAGTTAGGGAAAATATTGAGTTGGACAATACCAGTAAAACGTGATCGTTTATGGGAAGAGTAATGGCTCCGGACACATCTTGCAGATAGACAGTACTTAAAATATACATACATGTAGTATTGACTTCAGATCTCAAAAAACAGAATAAAGAAATAAGCATGTCAGGATCTTCCGGGCACACGGCGCACACTTTGCACTTTCTGCTGGCTCTGTTGTTTGCCTGTGCCCCATTAAATCCTGTTTTCTCTTACCCTTTCACATCCTGCATTTGAGTCCTCACTCACCCAATCACCTAGTCACCTGCATTTTCTAAAAAAAATAATCTGGCCCTGCACACCTGCTTTTCTGACAAAGCGAGCCTGTAGTTTATAGGTCAGTCGAAGTCGAAGATCTCCTGCTATAATAACACCCTTGTAATTTCCATTTCAACTCTAATAAGTTTTCGTTTAAAGATGTATATTTTACTCTTCTTTTTGGCCTTCTGTCCACACTGAAAACGTAGCTTTTTAAAAACGCTCTCCAAAGTTAATACATTTCAAAATGTAATTTTCACATCACAGTGTGTACTGTAAAAATGAAGGCTTTTAAAAAAGGCTTTTTTATCATTGCCACGATGATTCAAAGAGTTGGAAAGTAAATGAACATCAGGCGGAAATAACACAGGTCAAATCGTCTAACATTTTGCTCATTTGCAGTACAGGGACATAAGTGTTTTCATGAGCAACTTTTGGGAAATGATTGAAAACGATAGTGTGGATTGTGTGGAGTGTTTTAAGACACCATTGTCAAAGTAATCTGGATTAGCTTGAATGAATCTCTACAAATCTCCATAAAATCTAGTGGAACATCTTCCCAGTAGAGTGGAGGTTAATATAACAGCAAAAGAAGACTAAATGTGAGACTTTAGTTGATGCAGACTGAGACATGTTTTCTGCACAACTTTTTTTGCACTATTATGAAATCTTAATTCTGGACTGCCACTTTATACCACACCACACTGCACATGGACACTTCAAGGACAATCACTAAATCACTTTAATTTTTTTTCATAATAATTTTTTTAGCTTTGAAATTCTATTTATTTTGTATGCTTAAATGTTGGACAGTCAAGGGACAAAGCATTTTACTGTGTGTCATACTCTGTATGTATGTGTGTGTGACAAAATTGATTTGATTTGATGTGGAATGTGATATTCAACAACAGGTGCCAGGTGTACACAAAGTTTTGCCCATTTAGTGCATTCAACATTTTAATTTATTGTTGTAGCTCTTTGTTTCTTGCTCATTTCCTAATGACATTTGTATAGTTGATGAATTGATTAATCTTATTTTGTAAGTTTCTGTTTAATTGCACAAACTTTGCACTGGAGGTCCACTGATTTCTACTGAAAATTCAGTGTGTGGTCTCATTAAATATGCTGAAAACTACACGTGTCCATACAGGAAATGGACAAAAGTGTGGCACAATTGACGTTTAGTCTGACATTATTCCTAATGTATCCTACACTGTAAAAAATAAACCGTACATTTTACGGTAAAAACGGCAGCTGTGGTTGCCAGAACTTTACCATCAAAAATACGGTAGGAGCGTTATTGGTTTTACGGGATTGCACCCATTGTACTGTATATTTTATGAATTTTAATTGGTTTTATAACTGTCCAAACAATGTTTATGTTGTTATAAAAGCAGTTAATACATTTCAAAATGTAATTTTCACATCACAGTGTGTACTGTAAAAATGAAGGCTTTTAAAAAAGGCTTTTTTATCATTGCCACGATGATTCAAAGAGTTGGAAAGTAAATGAACATCAGGCGGAAATAACACAGGTCAAATCGTCTAACATTTTGCTCATTTGCAGTACAGGGACATAAGTGTTTTCATGAGCAACTTTTGGGAAATGATTGAAAACGATAGTGTGGATTGTGTGGAGTGTTTTAAGACACCATTGTCAAAGTAATCTGGATTAGCTTGAATGAATCTCTACAAATCTCCATAAAATCTAGTGGAACATCTTCCCAGTAGAGTGGAGGTTAATATAACAGCAAAAGAAGACTAAATGTGAGACTTTAGTTGATGCAGACTGAGACATGTTTTCTGCACAACTTTTTTTGCACTATTATGAAATCTTAATTCTGGACTGCCACTTTATACCACACCACACTGCACATGGACACTTCAAGGACAATCACTAAATCACTTTAATTTTTTTTCATAATAATTTTTTTAGCTTTGAAATTCTATTTATTTTGTATGCTTAAATGTTGGACAGTCAAGGGACAAAGCATTTTACTGTGTGTCATACTCTGTATGTATGTGTGTGTGACAAAATTGATTTGATTTGATGTGGAATGTGATATTCAACAACAGGTGCCAGGTGTACACAAAGTTTTGCCCATTTAGTGCATTCAACATTTTAATTTATTGTTGTAGCTCTTTGTTTCTTGCTCATTTCTAATGACATTTGTATAGTTGATGAATTGATTAATCTTATTTTGTAAGTTTCTGTTTAATTGCACAAACTTTGCACTGGAGGTCCACTGATTTCTACTGAAAATTCAGTGTGTGGTCTCATTAAATATGCTGAAAACTACACGTGTCCATACAGGAAATGGACAAAAGTGTGGCACAATTGACGTTTAGTCTGACATTATTCCTAATGTATCCTACACTGTAAAAAATAAACCGTACATTTTACGGTAAAAAAACGGCAGCTGTGGTTGCCAGAACTTTACCATCAAAAATACGGTAGGAGCGTTATTGGTTTTACGGGATTGCACCCATTGTACTGTATATTTTATGAATTTTAATTGGTTTTATAACTGTCCAAACAATGTTTATGTTGTTATAAAAGCAGTTTATACCTGTCAAATTACAGGGTTTACATTTACATTTATATTAGGGTTCATAACCATCTTTTTTACAGCTCAAAACTGTTTAATTTAAAGGTTTATGTTGTAATAATTACAGTTCAAACCTATAATTATTTCACAAAGCAGGCAGGAAACTATTTAAACTAAGGAAAAAACATTAAATATGTAAATGCTGTTGAATTATTTTTTATTATAAACAACCACAGTGAATTCAAAGCATCATTTAATCACACTAGCTGAAGCCTAGAAGAGCTAAAGTTACATTTCTAAGCATTCAGATTTTACCTTTAAGAAACTATTAAGAGTACTTTTATTCTAATTGATGAACACAAACCTAAATCAAATCATCAAAACCCATCAAAATCTATTAATAGACTTGGACATCAGTGCGGTCCCATGTATTTTTTTTTATAAAGATTGGCAGGCATTTAAAACAACATTACTGTATTTTCTGTTCTTGTGTTTTAACAGAGGTATACAGTGGTTTAAGATCAGATTAAGATGTCAGTGAAGACTACTCATTTAAAATTTAGATTAAGAATTTCAAACATTTCTGCTACCCAACTGCCACTTTAAACTGAGCTTGAGAAGATACAGTAGGTAACGGTTTAGATAAACATTTACAGTAAGAACTACTAAAGCAGAACAAGGCACAAATGCTTATTGAGTATAGTATATTGTTACCACTAAACATGTGGTTAGGGTGAAGATTCTTGGGTTCACTAGGTGTCACTTTTTGCTTTTCTTTTCCACAACTTTTGTGCCCTTTTCAGGATTGATGAAGAAAAAAACACCTTGAAAAGAAAGAAACAACACTGAAACTAAATAAAGCCACATATCGAATGAACCTTCCCTCCTAGATGTCTTTACATACTTCTGCAGGAATTCAAGCACTGACGCCAGTTCAGTAGGGTAGTGAATGTTGAAACAGTAGTAACTGCCGAACATTAGGCAAACAGCATCGATGAAAGTAGTGATGTCATCGTTCACAATCTTGAGGTCCACACTGAACATGAATGAGCAGCATAGCAGGAGCGTCCTGTGGATACATTTCAATTCAAAGAAGACATGTACATGTAGCAAGGTAATTGTGTATTTACCAGTGGCGGGCCGTGCATTTGGTACCTGGGCCTTCAGTGGGGACGTACCCGACTTATTCCACCTCTTAATACAACCATTATCACGTCATGATTATTGAAACCATCAATACTGTACAAAAACGCAATATAACAATGCGCGGCATTAGAGAGAGAGGCTTTTAGCATATGGAGGCTAAATAACACTTTACTAAAGCAAGAACCCCAGTTAGGACAACTCCAAACGTCTACATTACCACCGCAACTATGCACCTACATCATCTGGAGCAGTTCAGAATCATGACAAAAACAGAAAAATAAAATAAAATCCAACCTACTCAACAGAGATGCAGACTCATAATTTGCAGCACTCCTCAGAGGCTGTAATCCAGTGTACTGCTCGTATTCACTGGTCTGGAAATTGCAAATAAACCCTTACCCAGGCTGAGACACGCTAGCTAGCTTGGCCGACCTCCTCACGATGTCTAGCTTTTACACAGTGTTGGGGGTAACGTGTTACAAGTAACGTGCGTTACGTAATAATATTACTTTTCTGGAGTAACAAGTAAAGTAGTGCGTTACTTTATAAATGTACACATTAATTTCTGAGTTAATTTTTGTTTTAAAGTAATGCGAGTTACTTTTCAGTTAAATTATTTTGCATAAAAAAAAAAATACTGAATTAAAATGAACGTAGTCACGTAGAATCGCGCACTCACACGTGCGAGCCGCGGGAACAGAAGCTGGTCAGAAGCGAAGATGGCAAAACAGAGCATTACATTACTGTGATGGAAGTGTTCTTATTGTTTTGAAATAGTCGAGAAAAAGGAGAAAGAAATAATGGTTAAGTGTAGATTATGTGTTGGTGAAAAGCTCTTGTCAACTGCAAAAAATACCACTTCAAAAAAAAAAAAACATCTGCATGTAAAGCACAGCACTACAGATGTGTGTGTGTGTGTGTGTGTGTGTGTATAATGTTGAATATATGCAACATTATGCGATGTTGAATATATGGAAATGGAGACAGAAATATAGAAAACTTTTGCCGACTTTCCACCACTGCAGATCTATGGACTGCTCAGAATAAAAGTTCTCCGTGGGAGACACATGTACGATGCCATCACAGCGGAGAGAGAGAGAGAGAGAGAGAGAGAGAGAGAGAGAGAGCAAATTCACAGCTCGTTTGCTCTTTGTGGGAAGATAAACTGCCACAGTCACTGATAATAGCGCGAACTTTGTAAAAGCGTTCAGAATGTTTCAAGCTGATGATGAAGCAGAGAATGATGTAGACGAGGACGAGGTCATATTCACGGAATTGCACGATGTTTTACGAGATGACGGCGAAGGCAGATTGAAAAGCAGTGTACAGAAGAGTGCGACTGAAAAGTGTTCAGCCTTGTGGTCAAAATTTAGTCGATCATCTTATTGTTCTCTAATAAGTTATTAAGCATTTTTAATGTATAAGAAATGTCTTTTGCTCTAATATAACTGATTTCTAAATGGCAATTATCTATATTACACCTGTTACACCTGTAAGGCGTGAAAGAGATACAAGTAATGCAAAAGTAATATAACGCATTACTTTCCATAAAAAGTATCTAAGTAATGTAATTAGTTAGTAATTAGTTATTAGTTAATTAGTAATTAGTAATTAGTAGTTAGTCAGCTGTGTCTCATTTTGTACCCCTTATTATACATACAATGATGGTGCCCAAATGTTTAGGTACAGACAAACAAAAACACAAACTATACAATTTCCAGCATAGACACCACACATTACTGTACGCAGAAGAAGAACATTCAAATAGAAGTTACACACACTTTGCATATGCATATTTGATCAGATTTATTCTTCAACAATATTTCACAGAAATAACAGCTAAACATTTTAACCACATAAACAAACATACACCTTACTGCTGTTTCAAACACCTAAATGATGTTATACATTTTGGACTGGACTTTATAGAGCTTGCAAATCTGACTACATGCGCTGCCTAGACATGTTTATGCGTCATGAAAACAGAGACAGGATACATGCTATACTCGTGTTTTAAACCACACACTGATTAAAACAGTTTAATCCAACTTACCACTGTGCCCATACACATTTATCTTTAAAGCATATTTCTACTAATTTGTAGTTCAGCTCCGACAATGCTTCGCAAGAATCGCCATTTGGCCACTGCTCAAATGTGGGAAAGCAAACGTGCCATGTGCTCCATACCAATCGTATTCAGGTGCTAAGGCGTAACGTTTATCATGGTTGGATAATGTTAACGGTTACCTTTCAAATGCTTGTTGAATTTTCTTACCTTTAAACAAACTCCTGAGGACAGAGACATAACAGATCATTGAATTTCACAGAAATTTTGTTTTACACACCCTAAAAAATGTTAAATCACTGTTAATTACAGCAAAATAATATTACAGTTCTTAAAATCAAATAGACAAATGTCAAGGTGGACATTTGTAAGCGTTTTAGGCCAATTAAAGCATACAATTTGTTTTTAGTTCTTGTATTTCAACTTTACACAGACAAAGATGATTTTATCAAACATATGTTACAATTATTTATGCCCTCTGTCCTGCATTGTGGTTTTCATTTGCACACTGCACAGGGATGTCAATCATGTTTATGTATTTGTAATAAGATATGTTAGGATTCCATGAAACAACTTTAAAATAAAAAAGATTCAGTTTTTACCAAAGGTATTTTAACATGTTTATTTCCCTTTTGTAAAATAAAAAGGCAATTATTATTCTTTTTTATGGTAAGTAATACAGTATATTGTTACTTTTACTTCAATTCATATGTTTTTAACTGTTAAATTTAAGGTCTTACTCTGTAAAACTAATTACAGTTTTTCACTGTAAAATCTACGGTTATTGCAAGTTTTGTGAAATACGGTCTTATCCTGTAGCATTTCTACAGTTTTTTACTGTTAAATTTACAGACATTTTTTTACAGTGTACTATAACAAATGTGTAGCAAATAACCGCTTTTAATTAGAGCCTTCAAAAAAGCTTCAAAAGCCGACAATAACAACCGAGAAAAATGTGTATGTTTCAGCCTATGCATTTTGTAGGTTTTGTAGGTTGGTTGATGCTTTTTAACATCCTGTCATGTCGAATAATTTGGATGTGTGTGTTTTGTAGACTTTCATTTCATGTTCTCCTTTGATTTTACTATCTAACAAAGTTATATTTTATGTGATTTTTTTTGTTTGCTTATTGACAATTAGTTTTATTAGAATTATTATTTTGATTAGTATTTTCAACTAATTTATTCATTTCTATTTCTTATATACTTGGAAAGCGCTTTGAGATGTATTTTTTAAAGGCCCTATATAAAAATAAAGATGATGATGATGATGATGATGATTATTATTATTATCGTTATCTTTCAATTGTAAAATGAGTCTCACAATTTTGCGTTAAAATATTTCTGTTGTGTACTTGTGTTACTTTGTTATGGCTATAGAGACGGTTTCTTGTAAAAACAAATCCCCTGCTACTGTTGTTCTTTTGAATAACTCTTGCTACATTCTTAGAAAGCCAGCTAGATTCTCATTTTAGTAGGTATTCTTGCTAAACTGGAAATATATATGTTGCTGTGTTTTGTTTTACTGCTTTAAGGTGAGGCTTTGTTTGACAATGCCATTTTGAGCAGTCATATTTAAATTTAAATTAATTATTTTATATATATATATATATATATATATACACTTTTGCTCATCAAAATCATCAGCTTGTGTACTACATTTCTTACCTACATGTTTCTTCTAATCGATAACTCCAGAAACAACCATAATTAATTTATACCTTTGCATGAGCTACATACCTAAATATTTTCAACTAAAGACAGGTACACACTGTGCGAGAATTTTTACAATTTGGTAGACAAATTGTAAAAATCCTAAAAGTTTATTAACCCTGGCTAAAATCTGTAGTCTTTGATCGCTAGTTTGCTGGTTTACCAAAAGTTTAATCACTGTTGTGATCATTTTTTCCCTCCGATAAAATTCTGGCAGTATCAGAAGATTTCAGCCACTTTTCTGCAGCATGACTTCCCCTAAGACCAAAAACCGAAAGGAGTGCCGAACCTGATGATGCAGTTAGTGGGAGAACGTCAAACCACCTCAGGGAAAATGTTAAAACGAGTCAGGTGGACACTACTGCAAAAAGAGAAACTTTTTAATAATAATAATCTCCTTTATAGACTGGAAAATGTTGTGTTCTGGCTCAGGTCTTATCTGATTGATCGTAATTAGTTTGTTGATGTAAACGGTGAGTTCTCTACACTTACTTTAGAAATGTCAGTCGCTTTTGTTTTTATTTTTTATGTATGCTACGTCTGGGTGAAACTTGTTTGCAAACATGGTAATTCTACTGTAAGCCTTGAGACATCGGAGACATAATAATGTTCAGCATGCTCCTGAGCTGTCAATGACCCTGCCCCCTACTGCTCTTGGGACCCTTTAGATTTCATGCTGATGCCCTTTTTCTGGATTGTGCCTCCAAAACTGCCAGCCTACAAATACAAGAGCTTATTGTGGATCTGATTATGAAGGTGGCTTTGAAATGCAGTTTAAACAAATAGTTGAAGGTGACCCAGGTGAGGATGGGTTCCCTTTTGACAATAGCTTCCTCTCTAGGTTTCTTTCTAATGAGGTCTGAAAGTATCATCATGATCACCTCTGGCTCTCTTAAAAGGGATAAACTGGGGCCAGTGGGAGCTCAGTGGTTAAGGCGCTGGGTTACTGATCGGAAGGTCGGGAGGTCAGGTGGAGCTGCCACAAGTCTTTTCTAAACGTATAAAATTATACAAATATATACAGAAGCAAACATTAAGATTATATGTAGAAATATCAGCAATTCTAATTTTTAAATATGTATTTTAAAATAAAAATACTTAAAATATATTTCCTCCACCTATAGGAAGCAGTTAAATAGGTGCTATAACGAGCGCGTATGTAAACCTGCTACAATGTGATATTGTTAGTATACTTTAATGACATATTTATTCATGTATAATAAAGAGGACAGTGACTAATAAGACAATCATCATCATAAATATGTGTCCTTTGTTTAGGCAAATGTCAGATTATGCAGCATGTCATAACACACTCAGATACACACCTACAAAGACAAAGCCAGGAGACTCAAAGGCAAAAAAATCCATGTTTAAAGTATTGAGTGATCATCTGCATGAAAAGTTACAGTTTGGGCGCAGTGCCAGCCGGCCGTCCACACACCCCTCCCGAAAAGATCTTGAATTTGCATATTTCTGTCTAAATGAAACTGCAGCAAATCCCAGAGAGCTATCTCTGGAAAGAACACTGAAGAGCGAGATTAAGTAGAAGCTCCTTGTACACAATAACATGCATAACTGACATGACATGTCAGTCTGAATGCATTGCAAATACACGAGGGCACATGCCTAGAGCTCATCTGCCGTCAGCTCGCATGAGAGAAAGGTATAAATGTGAATCATCGCATTCACATGAATAAAACACTTTATATATGGTTTCCAGTGCATACAAAATGTAATCATTCAGTAAATAAATAAATAAATAATGTGATATAAATATAGAAATCATTATTTATCCATAAAGTCAAAAATATTGTCGTTTAATACATACTATATAAATAAATTATTAAATAAATAATTATTGCATTTTAAATAAAACGAATCATTTATTTAGAAATACATACAGGTAGTAAGTTACGGTGGTTCGACTTACAATTTTAGATGCGCTACACTTTATTACTTTAAAACTGACCAATAATTTGTGACCAATATTTTTCTGTAAATATCGATCGATTCCTCCATTAAACTGTTTCTCGAGCACCTTCTCTCAGAGCCACTGCTGCGACATGAATATGACATTTCACAACGCTACGGAGACCGAGGTGCGTCCTGAGAGTCACATAGAATACAGATTAACAAGGCAGAGGTAGAGCTGTAACTTCCTGAAGCAAAAGTGGGAAGTAATGAAGTACAAATACTAAAGTAGTACTTAAGTCAATTTTTCTGCTATCAGAATTTTACTTCACTATTTATTCGTCTGACAACATTTTACTTTCACTTATTACATTTTTGACCTAAATATCTGTATTTTCTACTCCTTACATTTAAAATATATATTTTTTACAAATATTTTAACTTTTAATTTTTTAGGCAACAAGAAGTATTTTGGATGAGACAGAGGGAGTCAGCGACAGAAACATTCCTGATCACCAGATCATCATTTTCTCTGCTTGTGTTCCATATGGTGGATGTTCAGCCTGGATACATTCATTAGGTTACAAAATTTGTAATTTGTTTGTATTAATATATTAATATAATGTGAGGTCCAGTTATCAGCGTGACACTAAAAAAGGTTGTAGTAATTACTTTTTTACTTAAGGGCATGTCACTTCTTTACTTTAACTTAAGTAAAAAGAACTTCGAATCAGAACTGAAACTTTTAGCAGATTCTTTTAAAACATGAATATCTGCACTTCTACTGAGTGAAGGATGTGTTCTTTTGTCATCTCTGTCCTAGAGGCAGAACAGGTAAAGAATGTCTGGTTTTATTTACATTGTTTCTTCTTATTTTTTTTCTCAGCACAATGTCGTGTATGTGAAAGGGGCCAGAAGGCTTTCTGTCTAAACCGAAGAAATCAAAGTGAATTATCTGCACCATATTCAGATTTTTTTTTTCAGAATCAAATCGAGTTCGGATCGCACTGCATCGTATTGGGGTAATTCGGATCGCAACACATTGGTAGCTTTAATCATAATGTTATAAAAAAAAAAAACTTTTGATTGCAATATTGAAAAATAGTTTTCTAAAATAATAGTGCCTTTCATACTAGTTACTCACACGCACATGTCCACGCATGCACCCACACACACACATCACACCTGCTCGTCACGCACATACAGTACAAACACTTCAAAAGCACATATTAGACATACCATTCACCCATCGACATACACATAGGGGAGTGGTTGCTCTGTGGTTAAAGTGCTGGGTTACTGGTCTGAAGGTCGGGGGGTTTAACCCCCAGTACTGCTAAGCTGCCGCTCTTGGGCCTCTAAGCATGGTTCTTATCCCTCTGTGCTCCAGGGGTGCCGTATCATGGCTGAGCCTGCTCTCAGATTCCAAGTAAGATGGGAAAGGTGAATAATTTCACTGTGCTGTTATGTATATTTGGCAAATAAAGGCAACTATTCTATACATACATATTTTCCACTGTACTGTAAGTGATGAACAGCAGGGTATAATTTTTTTTATGTATTTTTTTAAATCTTCATTTATGATTTTCTCTATTAAAAATAAAGCTCATACACTTAAAGCAATACAGAACAAACAATTAGGTCATTAATGCAAGTAAACTCAAACAACATCAATTAGGGTACCAAACACAACTAAACTTTTATTTTTCCTATTTTCGAGCTTCCTTTTAATGTTATTGATTCAGAACTTGATATTTCAGATAATTAGACATGTTTAAGCTTGAAGGATTTCATTACCATTTTTTACATTGATGGATTTGTTTTGCCTTTTGGTCTACCAAACACTCACTGTCTCTTGTATTAGTGTTTCTCGGACTTCCATTAAACCACAAATGGATTCTACTAAACCTGTATCCAAGTCTTGTTCATTGTTAAAAACTTGCTTCCTCTTCTTTCGGCTTCTTCCATTAGGGGTCGCCACAGCAGATCATTCCTTCATCTGCACATGTACAAACCATCTCAATCACACCTCTCTCACATTATTTCTGTGATGCTATGTGATGCTACACAGTAGTAGTCTGAAATTATTTGGGTCATGTTGCAGCCATCAAATTCCAAAAAAAAAAATAATAATAATTCCAATAGTACATTTCTTCAGGTTAAACAATTTATATGTTTTCTATGTTTTGTTGTAAATAAAATGAAATTTGCATAAAAATGTATTCTGTTCTTATTTACATTTTACACAGCATTCCAGTTTATTTGGTATTGAGGTTATAGACTATAATTTTTTTGCCTACTGTTGTCCACAAAAGTCTTCAGAAGCTGATTCGATCTGTCCTATTTATTCCATCACTTGTAACAGATGTATGTGTGACAAGATATCTTAAAAAGATAAATAAATAAATAACTTAGATTACACTACTTAGATTACAGTTAACCACCCACAAGACATTTTCACATCCTTTGATTGGACGGTCAGAGAGCGCACTTGTCAGGGCTCACAATCCGCATCTGTTGCAAACTTCGCAATCTCAAATATATCCATGTGGATTTAATAGCTGTTTTTTTATTTCACAGTGACTGACAGAAAAGAAAAGATTTGTTTGGTTGCAGATACACTTACTCATCAGGACAGACTTTTAAATAAAAGCAGGACATGTCTATTATATGTCCATTATGAAAATGTTTTATTATCATTGTTGTTGTTGTTATTATTATTATTATTATTATTATTATTATTATTATTATTAATTATTTGCTGTTTATGAGGTGGTTTCTGGTAGATCTCTACTACATGTGCACAAAAAGTCAAATTCACAAAATTATTATTTTTTTATAATATCAATTATGTGTGTCTGTGTGTGTGTGTATATATATATATATATGTGTATATATATACACAGTACAGACCAAAAGTTTGGACACACCTTCTCATTCAAAGAGTTTTCTTTATTTTCATGACTATGAAAATTGTAGATTCACCCTGAAGGCATCAAAACTATGAATTAACACATGTGGAATTATATATGGAATTATATACATAACAAAAAAGTGTGAAACAACTGAAAAATGTCATATTCTAGGTTCTTCAAAGTAGCCACCTTTTGCTTTGATTACTGCTTTGCACACTCTTGGCATTCTCTTGATGAGCTTCAAGAGGTAGTCACCTGAAATGGTCTTCCAACAGTCTTGAAGGAGTTCCCCGAGAGATGCTTGCCACTTGTTGGTCCTTTTGCCTTCACTCTGCGGTCCAGCTCACCCCTAAACCATCTAGATTGGGTTCAGGTCCGGTGACTGTGGAGGCCACCCATATATAAGCCACTGAATTTTACAAATATTTTTATTTTGAACATCAATAAGCCGCTGGTGTCTACACTAATGAACTTTACACAGGCTTTAACGAAAGACACGTTACACACGGTGTAACGGGTGAAATATGTTGTGCTTCCTTTAGGAGCATAGCGGTATTTTGGGAATAGCATGCCACTGCATTTATCCGGTATTACTGCGTGTGTGCAAGACAAGGATTATGTCCTTATTATTTTCTGATGCTCATTTCTAAATTTTGACTAACCCTTAATGCTGTTGCCAAGAAAAATAAAAAAGCACGAGTTTTGGAAACCTGTCTGAGCTTATATGATTTCTGAGCTATCCCATGACCCTGACTCAACGTGTTACAACGGCTTGTATCTAAACAGTAGCCTACCAAGTAAGTCATTGTTCACTGTCTTCCTCCTTCCTTTCACAACTATTTATCTCGGGAGATTATCTTTTGGCATTGTTGTGCGTTTAAAAAATCACCTGGTGAATGCTTTTCTCCCGATGCCGTGCAGCTCAGAACGCAGGTGAGGTGCGTTTTTTCGTTTCTGTTCGGAAATTTCATTGGTCTAATGTTATGTCGCTCAGTTTTTTGGCTTGAAGTTTGTGAAACCAGGAAAAACCCAGGAAAAATTCATAAATAAGCCGCTTCGTTGTTTAAGCCGCGGGGTTTAAAACGTAGGAAAAAAGTAGCGGCTTAGTAAAAATATGGTACTTATTATGTGTCTATCAGAAAGCACAGTTTGTAGCAGTTGCACTGTAGCATCTTGAAGGGTTTCTTAGTGATGGCCAGTATCCCATATACCTCCAGAATCCCTCATGTTCATGTTCAAGTCACAAGTATTGGGATTTTTTAATTTTCCAGCCATATGTTATTGTTTTCCCCCCATAATTGTTTCCATAAAGTTGGAGGCGCACAACTGTATCGATATCTTTGGATGTGGAATAAAATTTTTCTTTTACTTGAACTAGGCTCCACTTAAACATTTTTAAGCATGACAATGCCCCCGTGCACAAAGCCAGCACCCTGAAGATCTGCTTTCCATGGATTTAATATGTGTGGAAGATCTCCTGCTATAGAGCTTCAACCCTCTTTAATAGCTTTTGGGATGAATGTAAACACTGACTGCACCCCAGGCCTCCTCACCTTTCCCACCTACATCACTACCTGACTTTACTAATACACATGTGTCTGAATGAATCTTCATAAAATCCAGTGGAACATCTTCCCAGAAAAGTTTTTTAAAGGACTATTTAAAGAATTCCATACAATAAATGAATAATTCAGTCAGCCAGTGACAGTGACAGTATAAAGCACAAATAAAGAAAAATAAAATGAAGACGTTATACTGAATCAAAAGCTAAAACAAGGAATACACTTGCAAGAGTTTTACATATAGGCACTAACATATACATTTAAATTGTATAACCTTTTTTATCTCTATAAAGCTTTTATGAGAACATGTCCATTATTAAAAGCCAGTATCAGGCCATGCATTTCACCTCCAGGCCTTCAGTGGTGTCTGAACCAATCCACCTTTTAATACCATCATTATGGTGTCACGTCTACAGAAACCATCAGTTTTATAGAGAAGCACAGTAGAACAAAGCGCTGCATCACATACAGGAATCTCATAGTAAAAATGAATGTAATTACTAAAACAAGAAACCCAATAAACACAATTCAACATGTCTTCTTTCACTGTAGCCACAACTGCACCTCACACATACATCATCTCTAGCAGAAGCCTCGATATTCACCTCATCCTGATCTCATAATTATGAGTTACTAACTCAAAATTATGACTTAGTATCTCATAATTATGTTTTAGTATCTCATAATTATGAAATAAGTTGGGGCAGTCTGTGGCAGGGGAGCATTTTAGTGCATAACATCTAAGGGAGCTTTTCTTTGCCACAGTCACCATGGCTGCTCTTCAGCGATAAATACACATCATTCACTGTTCGTAACTGTTAGATTCTGTAAAGCTGCTTTGAGACAATGTCTGTTGTGAAAAGCGCTTTAGAAATAAACTTGACTTGACTTGTGATGTTAGAAAGGTTGGAGTTGATGAGAGAGTCTTTTCATGAATCGCCATCTGTGAGGGTTAAAAGAAAAGAAAATAGTGGATTATATAATCTTTCACATTATTTCTGGGGAAACTCAATTACCATCAGTACTGTTTATACTGAACATTTCAGGTTGAGGTTTTGTTGGGAAAATGTATGTTGCAATCGCAGTGCTATATAATTGAAAAAGATTTGGCACTTTACATCTTATCTTTTGTGACTATACTTAAGTCAGTTCAGTGTATGTTTCTACTTGACTTAAGTGTTGGTTTACTTAACTTTACTTAACTACAATTCAAAATTTATTTGCTGATAAAAAATGAGCCCAAAGTCAAAATCAACTCAAAAGATAAAAACCAAAGAACCAACTTAAATATCTGACTCAGATATTTATCTGACTCATAGATGTGACTCAAAGACGCAAGTAAAATTTTTGACTGAAAGATCTGAATCTAAGCCCTATCAAATATACATATATTTCTCAAAGAGCTCACAGATTTGACTTAAACGCACAACTCAAATATTTAACTGAAAGAGTTTACTTCAATCTAACCTAGATGTCTCAGTTCAGCTTAATTTAGGCTCAGGTTGTCCACGCTCTGAACCACGTGTGAAATCTGGCCAATAGGCAACATCGCCACAACCAGGAGCTACAAAATGGCTGCGCTGTGGTAGCGACATTAGCTTCTGCTTATTCAGGTACGCGTTTTGTGTGTGAGATTCTGTTCAAGCATGGCAGCCCCATTTGGGCTGGACGCCACGGTGCAGACGTGGCCGAGGCTGTGTCTGTATGCCTTCCCCCCGATTGCACTGCTCTCGGGAGTTCTGCAGAGAGTTTGCCGGGATGGAGCCCGTCTGCTCCTGCTAGCACCTTGTTGGCCGGGCAGACCATGGTTCGCGGACCTGTTGTCCCTCCTCGAGGGCCCTCACCCCCGCTCAGAGTTGTGGAGGCTATGGCTGTGGCCCCTGAGGGAGCACAGTTTATAGCAGCTGGTCTCTCTACTGATGTAGTAGAAACCATCCTTCATTCCAGAGCTCCCTCCACAAGGAGGTTGTATGCTGCAAGGTGGCGTCTGTTCACAATGTGGTGTGAGCACCACCAGTGAGACCCAGTTAAGTCAAGTCAAGTCTAATCAAGGTTATTTCTATAGCGCTTTTAACAACAGACATTGTCTCAAAGCAGCTTTACAGAAATCAACAGTCAACTGCCGGTTAACTGCCCGGTTGGTTCAGTTCTGGAGTTCTTGAAGGAACAGTTTGCAACAACGTTGACTCATTCAACCCTGAAGGTTTACGTGTCCACTATTGCGGCTTATATTACCCTGCCTGCGGGGCAGTCGCTGGGTAGGCACCCTCTTATTACACGTTTTCTCTGCGGCGCCTGGAGGCTGAAGCCTGGGACGTGATCCACAGTGCCATTGTGCTGGTGGCTCAATCGGAGCCCCCCTTCGAGCCCCTAGCCAAAGTGGCCCTTAGGTACCTGTCTGTGAAGAACGCTTTCCTCCTGGCAATTTCCTCCCTGAAGAGGGTCCTACAGGCTCTGTCCATGGCCTTGTCTACCTAACCTGTCGTGCTGCAGGCATTCTACCCTCCTCCGTTTTTAGCCCCTGACCAGGAGAAGCAAAACCAGCTGTGTTCTATGCGAGCACTGGACACGCTCTTCAAAGGAGGAGTCCGTAGAGAAAGTCACAGCAACTGTTTGTCTGCTATGGCCCAAACAGGAAGGGATTCCCTGACAATAACTCTTAGCAGTATGGTACTGGATGCTATCTCATCGTCTTATGAGTCCTCTGGTCTCCCTGCTCCGCTCTGGGTCAAGGCTCACTCCACTCAAAGTGTGGCGGCCTATTTGGCCTGGTCTGCTGGAGTCTCACTCCAGGACATCTGCGACGCTGCAGGCTGGTCCACCCCGCTGACCTTCGTCAGGTTTTATGACCTCGACCGTAGAGCCACTCTGGGCTCCTATGTCCAATATGCTGGTTGTGAGGCTCTCACACACTAGGCAGGGTCTGGTCAGTGTGGTGTGATTGGACACTCATTTCCAAAGCGTTGCGACGCAGCTAGAGTTCCTGTAACCCTAACCCTAACCCTAACCCTAACCCTAGATCCCTGAGGGAACGAGACGCTGCGTCCCTGGGCCACACTCCCTGCGTTGCTGCGGCACTTACCTTCTCTTTTTGCAGAAGCTAATGTTGCTACCACAGTGCAGCCATTTTGTAGCTACTGGTTGTTGCAACGTTGCCCGCCGATGACGTCACGACTTGCCTATTGGCCAGATTTCACACGTGGTTCAGAGCGTGGACAACGTGAGGCATTCCCAAAGTGTTGCGGCGCAGCGTCCTGTTCCCTCAGGGAACTATGGTTACATATGTAACATATAGATGATGTAAGATAGTCATCTACTTGCACCACTAGATGTTATTAATGTGACTTCTATTGAAAAATCTTTCTTTGCAGAATTAAACTCAGAATTGTTTTTTTTATTTTATTTATCCATCATTTGCTTACGAAAGCAGGGGTCTGGAGATCAATATCAGCTATGTGTAGGTCAAGGTGCGGGAAGGAGACAGGAAATGACGTATGGCTTGATCGACAAAATATGAAAACTTTATTTTCTGTTGCCTTGGATGCCAATATAAGAATTGTTAGCTTTTAAACACTGTCCACTGTGTAACAAAAAATAAAACAACTATAAAAACATTTTTATTTACATGACATTTTGCTAAGGATACAGGGAGCCACAGTAGGGGAGGATACAGCTCCAGAGCTGGAGGTTGCTGACCCCCAAATTAGCTGTATTACTGGTTGGGTTACAGTCTACATTATTTTAGATCATTTTGTCCAGGCCTAAATGGGTAAAAGCTCTGGTATTGTTGGAAAAGCAAAAATGAAATGCCATTTGTTCAAACTAGCTGTTGGTTTGACAGAAATAGTCTAGAACAAGAGCACACAAGTTTGTTCACAGTCTGTTTAAAAGTAAAACATTTTTTTTTAAATCTCTTTAGTAAAAGTAAAGATTTTTTTTCTGTCATTGTTTTTCCATTTGTAACATGTAATAGTTCACTTGAATCAAAGAGCAGAGAAAGAAATGGAGCACTTTACCTGACTCTATTCCCATCCCCTGTACAGTTTAATCCTCTGTTGCTGCTCAAGTTTCAGAATGAGGTCATATTCGACTCTTCCTCTGTGTACACCAGAATTGACTAATGGATGATGCCAGTGGTCAAAGTAATGGTACCATCGTCGGTTTGCACTGGCCCCGAATCCGAATACATTCACCTGCGACAGAAAGAGATTATACTCATTATTTCTCCTTGAGTTTTTTGTTGGGAAACAAATAAAGGGAATAAATGTTTTATTAACGGGCTTTATTTCTTAAGAATCTTCATCGTTTGGTTATTTAGTTATTTTTGGCCTGGCATTACATCAAAATCACGCAGACTAATGATTTATTGGCTGCAGTATTTATGATACATATGCAAAAGGTAATTTTACTTATAGTAATAATCATTTTAAAGTTTTTACCTAGTCGCAGATGTGCATCGCCAACATGAGCATGATGAAGCCAGTGGACGGATATTTCCCTTGTTTCTTCAGCCAGCTTTCGTAGATGTACCTCATAAACTCTGGATTAATGATCATCACCTTTGAAAACAACATCAAAAAACTTATTCCGTTTTTGGTAGATCCAAATCAAAGCAAACTTTAAATGATCTGAAGGATCATGCGATCTAGTATAGTAACTGATACTCACTTTAGCAATATCGCTACAGCGGACTAGTCGCAGAAAGAGCCGATCGCTCTCCTTTAATAAGGGCAGGGCATCTTATGTCTATGAATCTCTTTGTGGAGACATTTCACATAAGGAATCTCCATTGTCAGTGCTTTTTAGCAATTAGAGACAATGTGTTTTAAAGTTACATTTTCTGACTTTGGAATGTATTCAGGATAGAACAGTTAAAACTTTGGTTTTGAAAGTGACAGCTGTATGTGAAAAAACCTGTATTGATTGCAATTATATACTGATGATATGTTGTTAACATATAGCCGCTATACAAATTAACATTTACATGTATTGCATAAATACACCACTTAGTCCTACAATAGAGTAATAGAGATCCTGCATAATTACACCAACATGCCCTTCATTATTATCATCAATTATTTATTATAATTATGATTATTTAATATGAATAAATATAATTACATAATTACAGCAATTTTATTCATTATTTATCATTAGCATTATTTTTAGCACCACAAAAAATTTTTCTCCTCCTGACTCATTGGGATGCACAATGTATTATCCTATACACATCCCAGTGCACTCAGGATTGGTGGAGATCGATGGAGCTACCAATTCTACCCCCAAGTATCTAAGTGAATCGGCCAAACTTTTCTGTTACTCACCTTGTCCTTGTTCGCTTTTACTGTCGGCTTCACGTGAAGATATGTGCTGAAATGTGAGATAAAGAAACAAACACCATTCTTTACTTCTAGTACATTGCCCTGTGCGTGGTCTTTGCCCCGACGTCCTTCTCATAACCTTTGGTTGGACCATGGTTCATCCTGTGGGAGAAATTCGACAAGGTTTCCTGCCATTGTACAGCATTACGGACAGACTCTCTAAAGGTTAAGTTACATCAAATATGGCAAGTAATCTGTGAGCCAGTAATAAAATATAATCAGGCCATTACACAAATCTCCAGACAGTAATTACACCCAAATCTAACATTACTTGCACAGAAAAAAGTACCATTTATATGACACTCTTGCATCTCAGGTTTTGTTTTAATTGAGCAAATCCTTATAGGCTTGACAGCATTATTAGGAGAAATATCCTAGTTATGCTATTTTCGATTTCTTGTTACACGTTTTCAGAAGTAATTGATGAACTTGTGACCGATCCGGGATGTGTTTTTCCATCACTCCAAGAGTTCCCTGTACTTGCTAGGTTTTTCTGCACCCGTGACCAGCAGTCTTTGAAAAGGGCCTGTATGCAATTACTGGGTGGGTCTTGACTAAAAAAAATGAACAATGCACTCTAGAAACCATTGCCACTGATGGTTGCTTGGCCAAATTAGAGCCTGGCAGCTTTGTGGTCCAGCATGTACATTATATGGACAAAAGTATTGGAACACTTGACTTTTTCAGCCATATGTGGTTCTTTCCCAAACTGTTACCATGAAGTTGGAGGCACACAATTGTATCAGACGTCTTTGAATGCTGTAGCAT
Organism: Silurus meridionalis; assembly: GCF_014805685.1. Lineage (NCBI taxonomy): Eukaryota > Metazoa > Chordata > Actinopteri > Siluriformes > Siluridae > Silurus > Silurus meridionalis. Next base: position 24,871,045 of record NC_060893.1, on the reverse strand, counting down.
GAAATTTTCCATTTACTTGAACTAGGAGACCCGAACTTGTTCCAGCATGACAATGCCCCTGTGCTCAAAGCCAGCTCCATGAAGATCTGCTTTACATGGGTTGGAGAGGAAGATCTCCTGCTTTAGAGCTTTGACCTCAACCTTATTGAACATAATGAATGTAAGCACTGCCTCTTTACCTCACCTCAATTCAATTCAATTCAATTCATTTTTATTTGTATAGCGCTTTTAACAATGAACATTGTCTCAAAGCAGCTTTACACAGATAATGTGGTGATTAAACATAAATATGTTCTTTGTAAGTATGTTTGTCCCTGATGAGCAACTGTGGCAAGGAAAAACTCCCCGAGATGGCATAAGAAAGAAACCTTGAGAGGAACCAGACCCAAGAGGGAACCCATCCTCATCTGGGTTGCACCAAATGTCCATTTGAAGCAGATATACAATGTTGTGGGGTACAGTGATGATGATCAGAAGCAAACTGCACTCCCGAGTCAGTGCAGCAGACCGCCGACACCAACTACAGTCCAATCCGTCCTCAAAGCACCCGTTCTACTCCGAATTAAGAGACCGTCCCGAGCTGCACAGAAGTGTGAAGATCCAAGGAGGGAGAGGGGCAGGAACACTGGTCACTGGAGCCTCAGGAGCATGTTTAACTCGACCGAAGAGAGAGAGAGAGAGAGAGAGAGAGAGAGAGGGTGACGGAAGAGAAGGATATGGATTATTAAGTGTAACTATTGGTGTACGAAAGTTAATGTCACTGTGCAGTTTGGACTCCGGCAAGACTCGCTATGGCAGCATAACTAAAAGGGAGAACCAGAAGGTAACACAGACATGAGGGATCTCTGGGATGAGGCGACCCACCACACCACCGTCAACAAACCTGAGTGAGCGTGTGAATGTGAGGGGCGACAGCATACAAATATACCAGTTCACCAAACACTCTATATCCATGTTCCCTCCAGATCTGTGCCTTTACCTAAGAGAAATCTACTGATAAAAGGCTTGACTAAATAAATACGTTTTCAACCTCGACTTGAACACTGAGACTGTGTCTGAGTCCCGAACACTGATTGGAAGGCTGTTCCATAACTGTGGGGCTTTATAAGAGAAAGATCTGCCCCCTGCTGTAGTCTTCATTATTTGAGGAACCAACAGATAGCCAGCACCTTTTGATCTAAGTAGGCGTGGAGGATCATACTGGTACAGAAGTTCACTCAGATACTGCGGTGCGAGACCGTTAAGTGCTTTATCGTCAGTAGTAATATTTTATAATCAATGCGAGATTTGATTGGGAGCCAGTGTAGACTGATTAAAACAGGGGTGATGTGGTCATATTTCCTAGATCTAGTGAGGACCCTTGCTGCTGCATTCTGGACTAACTGAAGCTTATTGATGCACTTACTCGCACACCCAGACAGTAAAGCGTTACAGTAGTCTAATCTAGAAGTAACAAAAGCATGAACCAGTTTTTCTGCATCCTGTAACGACATCATATTTCTAATCTTAGCAATATTTCTAAGGTGAAAGAAGGCGATTCTGGTGATATTATTCACGTGAGACTCAAAGGAAAGACTCGGGTCAATAATCACACCAAGGTCTTTGACAGCCGTACATGCTGAAACAGAAACACCATCCAGAGATGCTACGAATCGGAAAGTTTACTTCTAGCTGCATGTGGTCCTAGTAAAAGTACTTCCGTCTTATCTGAGTTGAGCAGAAGAAAGTTATTAAGCATCCACTGTCTAATGTCCTTTACACACTTCTCAACATTGTTAAGCTGATCTCTCTCATCTGGCTTTGCTGAAATATACAGCTGTGTGTCATCAGCATAGCAATGGAAGCGAATCCCATGTTTATGAATAATTTCACCAAGAGGCAGCATATATAAAGAGAAAAGCAGTGGGCCTAAGACAGATCCTTGAGGAACACCAAACTTTACCTCATAGAGCGTGGAGAACTCACCATTTACATCCACAAACTGATAGCGATCAGTCAAATAAGACCTGAGCCAAGAGAGCTGTTCCTTTATTCCTACAACATTCTCAAGTCTAGCAAGCAGTATAGTGTGATCAATGGTGTCAAAAGCTGCACTAAGGTCGAGCAAAACAAGTAAGGAGACAAAACCCTGATCAGAGGCCAATAACAGGTCATTTACCACCTTAACTAGCGCCGTCTCTGTGCTATGATGAGGCCGAAATCCTGACTGATACATTTCAAAATGTTATTCATAAGCAGATGTGAGCATAACTGCTGTGCTACAACCTTTTCTAAAATTTTGGATATAAAGGGGAGATTTGATATCGGTCTGTAGTTGGACAACTGACATGGGTCAAGGTCAGGTTTCTTAATAAGGGGGTGGATAACTGCCAGTTTGAAGGATTTCGGTACATAACCAGTGCTAATGGAAGAGTTAATTATTTTTAAAACAGGTTTGATTACCTCTGGAGCTATCTGTTTAAAGAAACTAGTAGGCAAGGGATCGAGAATACAGGTTGATGATTTTGATGAGGAGATTAATGAAATTAAGTCACTCTCATGAATAGTAGTGAAGCTTTGTAATTGATTGTCTGCTATAATGACACTGCTGTCTACAGGGTTACTTGTAAAATAATTTGGATTTATATTAACCGCCTGGTTTTCTTGCCTGATGTTTTCAATTTTATTATTAAAAAAGTTCATGAAATCATTACTACCTATTGATGGTGTGCATGTTAGCGCAGTGCTTTTATTCCCTGTTAATTTTGCTACCGTGCTGAATAAAAATCTAGGATTATGCTTGTTATTTTCTATGAGGGTGGAGAAATATGCTGATCTGGCAGCACTAAGAGATTTTCTATAATTTAGGAGGCTCACCTACATCAGGTCCCGACCCTACTAACACCCTTGTGTCTGGGTAAGCACAAATCTCCAGTAGGCACACTCCACAGTCTAAAGGAACATCTTCCCAGAAGAGTGGAGGGAATGGTGTTGCTTAAAAAACACATCCCATACTTATGACCAGGTGTCCTAAATGTCATTAATGTAAATGCTTTTGCATGACGTATTTAGTGTTCACTTGAAGAGGTTTCTAGTGAAGTTCTCAGTTATGAGTATAAAAAGATTTTTGCAAGCACCGTTAAATGTTCTACTCTAATTGGTCAGATGGTTTTGGCTTATGTTCTATTGTAGCAGCAATGAAAAAGGGTGCTGTAAGAGCAAAATGCACAACAGCTGCATAAGGGTTTTATTTCTCTTACACCACTTTAATTAAATACATGAATGCCAATGATATTGTTTAAAATAGCAGCTGTAAACAGGTTATCCATCACCAGACCCATGTTTCTTCTCTCTCTTGAAGTTGACGACAGCTTTAATCCCAATTGTTACAAGTCAACAACACTGGAGACTCTTTCCATAACCAGTGTAACCTCATGGTGTTTTTATCTTACATAAGTTCAACACCCTTTTATCTTATTAGCATGGATGGAGATGTAGACAGTTTAAACAGGGGGAGTGGTAGCTCAGTGGATAAGATAACCTTTGGCCAAAAGGTTGTGAGTTAAAATATTAAAAGATTTGCAGTATTTGCGAGACATCTTATCCAGAACAACTTACAGTTATCTCATTCATACAACTGAGCAGGACCTGTTCGAGCTTGGTATTGCTGGGATTTGAAATCACGACCTTCTGATCAAAGTCCAACCTCCTAGCCACTGAGCTACCACTGGTGTCTGAGAGATGTCACTGCTGTGCCTCTAAACAAGGCCCTTAACCATGAATGATTTAGTTGTAATGAGGTAATTGTAAGTTCTTCTGTAAAAAGGTGTCCTTTAAACGCTATAAATAAAAATAGATGATGATCCTACCTGAAGACAAAGTCGTGAGAGTCTATAATCGCACCGTAATGGGACCTGATGAGGTTGGCCGAGTTGCCGACCACAGCACAGGTTCTACAGCGGTCAGGACTGGAATCATTATAGTGGTCTTCATCACGGAACAACGAGAACAGAGGATCCACGACATCACTAAGTTTCACTGTTCGTGCCGGCTGGAGCCTCTGCCACATGGAAAAGAGTGTATTGTTGCAGAATAAAGCGTGTTATAAAACGTATAATATAAGCAGCACTAATAATGAGAATGTTATTCGAACATTGTTATAACATAAAACATTATGATAATAGAATAATGTCTGCATTAGGAATCTTCCTGTGGTTAAATGTTTGTCTTCTCCTCCCCAATGGTGTTCATTCTCCATTATCATCCAAATAGAACACACACACACACACACACACACACACACACACACACACGCGAGTCAAAACGGATTGTTTTCATTGCAGTGTTGCTGGAATGAATCCAAACCTGTACAGTGAGCTGAGCAAGAAAACTATCGCTTCAACATAATAGAAACAATTATGACCAAAGGTCATTGTGCAATATGCACACACAGACAAACGTTTTTTGTGTGTAGCTGTCAAAGTACAATGAAAATACAGTTTTACAAAAATATGAGCTTATTGTGGGTGTATTCAATATATACAGCATATCTGTCTTAATAATGGATTCTGAATGCCTGGAAGCTGTCAGTCAAAACCATCGGACAAATAGGTAGTTGTGGTCAGTTTAATGACACACATGAGCACACACACACACACACACACACACACACACACACACACACACACACACACACACACACTGCATATAAGAAAAATGTAATGTTGTAACTGTAAGTCTTACTGTGGACTTAATAATAGAATATATATATATATATAGCACATGTCTTTGTGTCTTCTTATCAGTCTTGACAGTATTTGATGTCACAACACAACGTATCAGGTAACACTGATGAACAATGATGAAGGAGTGCACATATCTGCTTCTTCTTTTTAAAACTGAAGTGTAGGTATGAATGGATAAATATGGATGAAATTTCCTGTTGTTATTTTCCATGTAGTTTATAATACAGTATAACAGTATAATATACTGCTATTATTAAGACATACAGCCTTCATCTGAAGTATTAAAACAGCAGGACAAGTTCATTGTAAAAAACATAGCCATTCAAAAGTATTGGAACAGACAGTCCTGAAGTAAATGAAAGCGAATAGAACGCCGTTGTTGTTTGTAATAACTGTCATAGCAGAAATGCGTTTGGTTTTTCCATTGTAAAGTCTTTTCTGTGCTTTTTCCTTTTGGTTTTTCTCTTCCGTCTCAAACCCTCCATTTGATTGCTACCAGTGTTTGTTTTCATTCCAATATATCAGTTTCCGTGTTAACATGTGACAATAGTTTTTAGACATCGGAATGCATTGGAATGATAAGATCTTGTTTTCCATCATCAATACTGGTTAGTGAACGCATACCAAAACCAAGTCATGACCATCCTGAGATTTGAACTCACAACCTTCAGTCACTTTAAACACTGAGCTACGACTTTGAGCTCAAACCTGAACACCTTCATTGTGAAGCAAAAACAAAAGCCTTGGCCCTGACTTTCAACTGCTTTAACTTAGGACTCTATTTTAACTTGAAATAAAGGCAAAATCAAAGCACTTTGAGTTTTCTTTAGTGTTTTTTTCTAGTGACTGCTTGCTTCATCCACACGCCTACTCAAAAAAACAAACAAACCACAACAAATCTCATTCATAATTGTAATCCAATATTCAGGAATTTTGTCATTTTCTATCCGAATCTTTATATTGAAATCACTACATTGTCTACAAAATGTCGGGACTGATGTAACAGTATAGGATTTTTAGGTTTATGTGGAGTAATTTCCTAATCATTCCTATTACTATTAGTATATTTGTGCTGAAAAAAAGCCTCATCTGACATTTTTATACCATTTTCCCCTTGTTTGTTGCATATTTTATGTAAGACAGAAGCAGAAAGCAAGACGCATTACACAGCTAATTGAGGAGAATTCCCACAAATAAAAGAGCTCTGAATGCAGCAATACATTGGTGGTGAAACTTGTTCTAGAAGGATCCGGAGTGACTGGGATGCAGGAGGATACACACTGTGTGTATGAAAACGTCTGGAATCAGGTTAAGGTTCACGAAGGTTTCATCTCTTACAATCACGTTTTTCTTTTCTTTTAATTAATAATGAAAAATTGATCGAAAGTTCACTTGTTCAAAATTCAATGAAATCTCACAATTCAACGTGAACAAAAGGTTTTAAAAGGTTTTCTGCATGAACCATATTGTTGAGCATAAAAGTTGAGATAAGAGAGAGAGAAAATGTATACATATGTCCTGTATATATATACACAAACACACAAGTGAAGGTAAAACAGACGAAATAAATAATTAAGAATATTTCATTCGGTTTGATCTTGTAGTTTGTAAACCTGTCATCATTTAAATTCATATTAATATGATGATATTATATATTAATATTATGCTGAAATCAATGAGGTTTAATAAATAATAATAAATAATCCATTAATCACTCAATTAATTAATAAATAAAAAAATGACAGAAAAATGGAAGCAAAAAGAAGAAATTATGTGGTATTTAAAAAAAAATAATATGAACAATTGTAGTCTAGTGGTTAGGATGCGGTGCTCTCACCGCTGCGGCCTGAGTTCAATCCCCGGTCAGGGAACCAACCCCAGCCACTCTTAGTGCCGGTCCCAAGCCCGGATAATTGGGGAGGGTTGCGTTAGGAAGGACATCCAGCGTAAAAACATGCCAAATCAAACATGCGGATGATCCACTGTGGCGCCCCCTAACGGGAGAAGCCGAAAGAATGTTTAATATGAACAATTGAATGAACGAATTATTTATTTATGAATCAATTTGAAATTAAAAAAGAAAAAAAAAAAAACGCATCCAAACCTCGCCATCCACTAGTTGTGCGTGAGTGCGCTGAGATTGCTGTTGGTCCTGTTCAAAAGAGTTGGCACCCTGCTGTTGAAGCGCTCCATGAACCACGAGTCCTCCTGCGGTTCCTTTACGCAGCCCCTGCACGCGCACAGCTTTGGCGCTTCGAAGTCGAAGAAATCGTCCAAGCCGTATCTGAAATTGACTCGGAACACACACAAGAACATCGTCCACATGGTCACGTAGATGAGATGACTCTTGAATTTCATCCTCTCTTGGGGGAAAAAACAATAAACAGGGGGGCCGGGAAAATAATTAAATAAAATACAATAAAATAAAATAATATATAAATAAAAAAGAGAGAAAATAAAATAAATATACTAGATCATTGTCCTGCTGCTAAAGGAAGGCCTCGAAAACTGCCAGCCTACAAGTAGTATTGGTTCCCGTTTCAGAATAGGTTCTTCTCAAGGTTTCTTTCTAATGAGGTCTGAGGTATTATCATCATCATCACCACCTTTGACTCTCTCAAAATGGATAAACTGGGGCGAGTGGGAGTTCAGTGGTTAAGGCACTTTCTGATCAGAAGGTCGGGAGGTCGGGTGGAGCTGCCACTCTATATGTATATGTGACAAAGTCTTTTCTAAACGTATGAAATTATTCTGTATACATTTGTATAATTTCATACGTTTAGAAAAGACTTTGTCACATATACATATAGAGTGGCAGCTCCATTACCTCCGACTCTCACAGAGATTGTTCCAGATTCTCTGAATCATTGGATGATATTATGCACCTGTAGATGATAATATCATCCAATGATTCAGAGAATCTGGAACAATCTCTGTGCGTAAGGGTCAAGCCCGGAAAACCATACTGGATGCCTGTGATCTTCAGGCCCTTAGACGGCACTGCATCACAAACAGGAATGCTACTGTAATGGAAATCACAACATGGTCTCAGGAATACTTCCAGAAAATATTGTCGGTGAACACAATCCACCGTGCCATTCGCTGCCGGCTACAACTCTATCGGTCAAGAAAGAAGCCGTATCTATACATGATCCAGAAGCTAAGGCTCATTTTAAATGAACTGTGAAAAATTGGAAAACTGTTCTGTGGTCAGACGATTCAAAATTTGAAGTTCTTTTTGGAAAACTGGGACCCATGTCATCTGGACTAAAGAGGATAAGGACAACCCAAGTTGTTATCAGCAGTCAGTTCAGAAACCTGCATCTCTGATGGTATGGGGTTGCATGAGTGCATGTGGCATGGGCAGCTTACACATCTGGAAAGGTACCCTTAATGCTGAAAGGTATATCCAAGTTCTAGAACAACATATGCTCCCATCCAGACGTCGTCTCTTTCAGGTAAAGCCCTTGCATTTTCCAACATGACAATGCCAGACCACATACTGCATAAATTACAACATCATGGCTGCGTAGAAAAAGGATCTGGGTACTGAAACCAGCCTGCAGTCCAGATCTTTCACCCATAGAAAACATTTGATGCATCATAAAGAGGAAAATGCGAAAAGAAGACCTAAGACAGTTAAACAAGAAGCCTGAATTAGACAAAATGAGACAACATTCCTATTCCTTAAACTTGAGCAACTTGTCTCCTCAGTCCCCAGACATTTGCAGACTGTTATAAAAAGAAGAGGGGACACCACACAGTGGCCTTGTCCTAACCTTTTTAAGATGTGTTGATGCCATGAAATTTAAAATCAACTTATTTTTCCCTTAAAATGATAAAATGTTCTCAGTTTAAACATTTGATATGTCATCTATGTTGTATTCGGAATAAAATCTTGAAATTTGAAACTTCCACATCATTGCATTCTTTTTTTATTCACAATTTGTTTAGTGGCCCAACTTTTTTGGAATCAGGTTTGTAGGTTTTTTTAAATAAAAATTATTTTTGAATATATTTTCTCCACCTATAGTAAGCAGTTAAATAGGTGCTATAGTGAGCACGTATGTAAACTTGCTACAATGCGGTAAATGTCAGATTATCAAAGTGACCAATAATTTGTGACCGATATTTTACTGTAAATGTCGATCGATTCCTCCATTTAACTCTTTCTCGAGCGCCTTCTTTTAGAGCCACTGCTGCTACATGAATATGACATTTCACAATGCTACGGAGACCGAGGTGCGTCCTGAGAGTCACATAGAATACAGATTAACAAGGCAGAGGTAGAGCTGTAACTTCCTGAAGCAAAAGTGGGAAGTAATGAATGCTATCAGAATTTTACTTCACTATTTATTCTTCTGACAACATTTTACTTTCACTTATTAAATGTTTGACTTAAATATCTGTATTTTCTACTCCTTACACTTAAAGAATATATATTTTTTACAAATATTTTAACTTTTAATTTTTTAGGCAACAAGAAGTATGCGGATAATGTGGGTGAGACAGAGGGAGGCAGCGACAGAAAAAATTCTTTTTTTTGTATCAATATATTAATATAATGTGAGGTCCAGTTATTAGCATGACACTAAAACAGGTAGTAGTAATTACTTTTTACTTAAGTACATGTCAGAGCCCAAACTTCTTTACTTTAACTTGAGTAAAAAGTTAAACTTTTAGCAGATTCTTTTAAAACATGAATATCTGCACTTCAACTGAGTGAAGGATGTGTTCTTTTGTCATCTCTGTCCTAGAGGCAGAACAGGTAAAGAATGTCTGGTTTTATTTACATATTTTCTTCTTTTTTTTTATTACCACAAAGGCATGTATGTGAAAGGGGCCAAAAGGCTTTTAAGTAAATTGTTATTTTGCTTTCTGTCCAAACCGAAGAAATAAAAGTGAATTATCCGCACCATATTCAGATTTTTTTTCATTGAATCGCATTGTGTTGAATCAAATCGACTGCATCATATTGGGGGTAATTCGGATTACAACACATTGGTAGCTTTAATCATAATGTTATAATGGCACAATGTTATGCCTGGTCATTGTGTTCATTTGTATTATTCTCATTCTGTACGAATAAAAAGACATAAATAGAGTTGACAACAAGTGCAATGTGTTTAACAATTAAATAAAAATCAGATGAAACACCTGAACGCCCTGAACAGCAACCTCACAGTGTTGTGGGGAAAAAAACTTTGATTGCAATATTGAAAAAATGTTTACCTTAAACTTCAGGCATTTTTGCTAAAATAAAAGTTTTTTTCATACTAGTTACTCACACGCACATGCCCATGCATGCACACACACACACACACACACACACACACACACACACCTGCTCGTCACGCGAATAATGTTCAAAAACTTAAAACGCACATATTAGACATACCATTCACCCATCTACATACACATAGGGGAGTGGTTGCTAAGTGGTTAAAGTGCTGGGTTACTGATCGAAAGGTCGGGGGTTCAACCCCCAGTACCGCCAAGCTGCCGCTCTTGAGCCCTTAAGCAAGGTCCTTAACCCTCTGTGCTCCAGGTGTGCCGTATCATGGCTGACCCTGCGGTCTGACCCCTGATTCCAAGCAAGTGGGGAAATGTGAAGAATTTCACTGTGCTGTAATGTTTATGTGACAAATAAAGGTAACTCTTCTACATATGATACGGTGCAGAGAAACATCACAGAAACATAGACTCACAGACTATAAAACACCATCTTCCAGAATGCGGAATGCGGACGCTTCTCTGGCAGACGAGCTAAACATCTTTTACGCTCGCTTTCGAGGCTTCTGCTAACCATGCTAGCAGCACTAGCGGCACAAACAGCATGCACGCTGAGAGAGCCGGAGAGGTAAACACGTTTACAATCTCCGAACAGTGAATACCAGGAAGGCAGCAGGACCAGATGGCATCACAAGTCTGTTTTTGAAAACCTGTGCTGATCTACCATCACCGGTGTTCACTGAGATATTCAACCTCTCCCTGGAACAGGGAACAGTTTTCCTGTCCCAAAGAAACCCCAGCCCACCTGCCTGCCTCAATGACTACTGCCCTGTAGCCCTGACCTCAGTAGTGGTGAAGTGCTTTTAGTGACTGGTCAGAGACTTCATCGCTCCATCACTACCAGACACACTGGATCCTCTACAGTCCGCATACCGCCAGAACCGCTCTTCTAAATAATGCAAAATGCTGTTTGTGGACTACAGTTCAGCATTCAACACCATAATTCCCTCTACGCTCACCTCTAAGTTGGAGGTCCTGCCACTGTGTCAATGGATCTCCAACTTCCTGACAGACAGACCACAAGCCGTACAGGTGGGCAAACACAACTTATCCACTCTTACCCTCAGCACTGAAGCTCCTCAGGGTTGTGTTCTGAGCCCCCTGCTGTACTCACTGTACACATATGACTGTGAGGCCACTTCCAATTCCACCACCATCATCAAGTTTGCTGACAACACTGTTGTGGTGGGCCTGATCTCCATCAACGACGAGACGGCCTACCTACAGAAGATTAAGAACCAGGAAAACAATCTTCTCCTAAACACCAACAAGACTAAGGAGTTGATTGTGGACTTCAGCACGAAGCAGGAGCGGTCATACCAACCGCTAAACATCAATGGGACCACAGTGGAGAGAGTGGACAGTTTCCGGTACCTAGGTGTGACAGAGTGAACTGTCCCTATGGTCAGCATGATGCTACACACACACACATTACACTTTCACTTCTCCTCTGTTCTCGCTACAGTGCTGTGGGTGCACACACGCCAGGTAGCACGCCGCTCGCACACACACACACACACACACACACACACACACACTCACTTCATTCTCTCATCTCTCATCCTGGACAATAAGCGCACACACACACACACACACACAAAAGGACTTCCTAAAACTTTGTGTACATGTTCTTTGTCTCCTTTTGTTTGTTGTTTAAGTTTCATGTACTCACCTGTTTGTTGCGTCGGTCTTCCGGGTTGGGTTTGGATAGCAGCCAACCGGAGCGCTGAATAGCGGTTGGCTTTAAAGTGCCAGCGCTGCGTCGCGCATGCGCGGTAAAACCGGAAGTCGGCAAGTTTATGTTGATGGGACATTTTTTTGGGTGATTATTATTATTATTGGTATTGTTATAATTTTTTTTATTATTATTATTGTTATTATTGGTATTGGTATTGTTATTATGTTTATTATTTATTATGATATATATAATGTTATTACGCCATTCTATGACTGGCTACCAATTACCAAACCCCTTTGGGTGAAATGGGCTTACACTTTATAAACCAGTCTACCACTTCAATTCGGGTTGGAGTTTTAGGAGTGTTGTATTGTGGAGTTAGTGGAGTTGGAGAGCTATTGTAGTGAATGCACATGAGCAGGTGCACCTACTTTGTATGTAGGTTTCTTTGCTTTCCTCGTAATTGTCTTTGTTTTGTTATTTTTCCACTTGTTCTTTTCTGTGGAGTTGTAAGTATTTTGGGCTTTGCAATTGAGCACGCTGTAAATAAACACCACTTTACACGGAACATCACAGCGAGTATTGCCATCATTTGGGTAAAAGGCGAACCCGTAAGGCTGCTCTACCACATTTGGTGTCAGAAGTGGGATGGCTACTCGCAGGACAGTGCCAAGAGGACGCAAAGCCAGGATGGTGCTTCGTTCCCAGACCCAGGCAGCCACTGATGAAGACGGTGCATGGGGAACAGTGGATTCAACTGAGGAAGAAAGAGAGGAGGATTAGTTGCCTCCTGTACGACCCAAGGGTACGGCATCCAGGACTGGAGCAGGGCCACCCATTAAACCATTCGAAGAAGGGATGGCAGAGGTGTTCTGGCAACATGCATGCACAGGAGCAGCAAGAGCAATGCTACCTCCAAGCGCTGCAGACTCTGCAGGAGACCATGCAGCAAGCCATCCAACCAGCTTCTTCATCACTGGGCCTGGAGAGCCCACGAATGGAGCTTCCTACACCAGCTCCCCGTGGAAGTGCTACTGCACTGAGGGTCCAGGGCACACCGACGCCCACCAGTCAGCCAATGCTCAGAACCGAGCCCAAGTTGCCAAGCTTCCAGCAAGTGGAAGACATTTAGACTATCTGCATCGGTTCGAGTGGCTCTCCAGAACCTGGAAGTGGCCGGAGGACGAATGGAGCTACCAGCTGGTTCCACTGTTGACCGGGCAAGCACTGGAGGCCTATGGATGAAGACCAAGCAGCGGTCTACAGTGAGCTCAAGAAGGCGCTGTTGGAGAAGTTTAACGTTTCTCCAGAAACCTATCGTCAGCAGTTTCGTGCGACTACGACCCCAGTTGCAGAGACATCCTCAGAGACGTGTAAACGGCTGAGGAACTTCTACCACCGTTGGGTGCGACCGGAACTTCACACCAAGGAGGAGATTGGTGAGATCAATCTCCTGGAGCAGTTTCTCCGTGTCCTGCCATACGAGATCAGGATATGGGTAAAGGAACGGGAGCCGAGAACTGGGCTAGCTGCTGCCAAACTTGCCCAGCAGTATCGGAACGCTCACCAGGAGAATCGTCGTTTCCAACTGGTAAAAGGTGACCAGAAGAGTTCTACCAGTGGATGGAGCGCTGAAGAATCTCGCCGCCACATTCAAGCCAGCAAGGGGGACAAAGACACCAGAGAACAGAAACTCACATGCTACTATTGTCAACAGCCAGGACACAAAGCAACCGTGTGCCCAGCAAGAAAGGCCAAGCTGACAGGGTTTTGTTATGTCCCAAGAAAGGAGGACAGTACAGGGAACTGTATGGGGAACCCCCAACTCGTTCCAGTGACCGTTAATGGGAAGGAGTTGAAGGCTTTTTTGGACACTGGGAGTTCAATGTCACGTGACCAGTGTGTCTTTCACGAATCACACAAAGCTACAATGTGTGCATGGAGAGGTGAAACAGTACCCCCAAACAGAGGTGAATGTGACCATAAATGGACAGACATACCTACTCACTGTGGCTGTTGTGGAAACCCTACCAGCGGATGTTATTTTGGGACGTGATGTACCGGTATTACCAGAACTGGTACAAGCAAACTGGGAGGAAGAACGAACGAGATCCAACGTCCAGCTAGCCTGTCCAGTTGTCACTCAGGCCCGAGCTAAGACTGGACTGCAGCCGTTGCCTGACATGGACAGTAGCTTGGTGCAAGGCGGGACCAAGGGGCCCAGAAAATCACGTCGCCAACGTCAGCTAGAAAAAGGACTTGGTACCCCGGTGCCGGAGATTAAAACCGAAGGACTGGAGGTGAGTGGATGGACTGTACCGGTGAACATCGTGGAGCTGCAGCGTGCAGACGAGTCGTTAAAACCTTTATTCGAGAAAGCGTTGCAAGGCAAGCAAACAGACATGTGTGGGGAGCAGTACGTCATTAGCAACAATATCCTCTATATGAAAGCTTCGGATGTAACCAGGTTGGTGGTGCCGAGATGTTGTCGCCCCGTGGTGCTGCATCTAGCACATACAGTTCCCTGGGCAGGACATCTGGCTCTGCAGAAGACCTACACACGTATCAGCTCACGATTTGTCTGGCCGGCGTTGTATGCGGATGTACAAAAGTCTCCGACATGTCTCCGTCCCATTCCAGCGCATCGCTATTGACATAGTAGGGCCACTGGAAAAGAGCAGTACAGGATATCAGTATATCCCCTTCATCAGTGACTACGCCACTAGGTACCCAGAGGCATTTCCTCTCTGCTCCATCACCACCCCTAAGATAATAAACGCTCTCATTCAGCTGTTTTCTCGGGTGGGAATCCCAGAAGAGATCCTCACGGACCAAGGGACTAACTTCACCTCAAAGCTGATGAAACAGTTACACCAACAGCTGGGGATCACCGCTATCAAGACCAGTCCATACCACCCGCAGACAGATGGACTGGTGGAGCGCTTCAATAAAACACTCAAAAGCATTCTGCGGAAGTTTGTGTCAGAAACTGGAAGGGACTGGGACAAATGGCTACCTTTCTTGCTATTTGCCTACCGGGAGGTGCCACAAGCATTGACTGGCTTCTCACCCTTCGAGTTCCTGTACGGTTGGCAGGTCCAAGGACCTCTGGATCTCCTCCGGAGAAACTAGGAGGACCCTTGTTCAGAAAAGAAGGCTGAAAAGGGCATAGTCCAGTACATCCTAGAGATGAGGGATCGTCTGGAAAACTACAGGAGGCTGGCAGAGGGGAACCTCCAAAAGGCTCAAAAGTACCAGAAGACGTGGTATGACCAGCAAGCCCATTCCAGAGAGCTACGACCAGGACAGAAAGTACTGTTGTTGCTGCCAACGTCCACAAATAAGCTCCTTATGAAGTGGCAAGTTCGTCATCAAAACATGCCTTCCGAATGAGTAGGTGCTGTGGTCGATTATTAGAGTTCCCCTCATTCTCCTCTTTTTCTACTGTCTTTTAGTGAAAATTAAGTTGCAGAGATCACTGCAACACAGAAGATTTCAAAAGAGTCAAATCGTATTATGGAAATTAGGTAGGTGTGTCATTCAGTGCACTCTTAGTGCCGTTCCCAAGCCCGGATAAATGGGGAGAGTTGCGTTAAGAAGGGCATCCAGTGTAAAAACGTGTCAAATCAAACATGCTGATAATGAATACGGATGATCCGCTGTGGCGACCCCTAATGGGAGAAGCCGAAAGAAGAAAGTAAGGTAGGTGTGGCATTAAAGGGTGTTAGAACGAGGTTTGCAAACACTTAAGAAGTTTGTATGTGCTTTTTTGAACCCTCTTTTATAGATTCAGTCTCTGTTTGCTGTTCTAATAACCTCCACTCTTATGGAAAAAGGTTCCAATAGATAATTTTGGAAGATTTGTGGACACTCAATCAGCCACAATGGTGATAGTTAAGTCAGGTACTGATGTAGGTGAGGTGAGGGGGCCTGGGGTGCAGTCAGCCAATAGGGTTGAGGTCAGAGGTGGCAAAAGTACAAACATCCTTTACTTAAGTAGAAGTGCAGATACTCATATTTTAAAATACTCAGGTAAAAGTCGAAGTACTGATTATACTTTTTTACTCAAGTAATAAAGTTTGGTCTCTGACAAGTAAAAATAATTATTACTTCTACCTGTTTTAGTGTCACTGGTAACTGGACCTCACATCATATTAAAATTAGGGCTGTCAATTGATAAAAATATTTAATCGCAACTTAATTGCACATTTCTATATGTTCTTAATGTACCATTTATTAATACTTTCTGTTTTTAATACTCTAAGCAGCATGAACATGGAGCAATATGGATGCTGTATGCAAATGTATGTTTATTATTAGTGAAACCAAACGGAATATAGAGCATGAAGACAACAAATTCTTGTAAATGTTTTAAAGTAATAATGGTAGTTTAAATTACGCAAATCATCAGGACAACAAATGGAACCTTTGCTATGTTTCCACACGGACAGTTAATGAGGTGCTACCTGAGAAACTGCACCACTTCAAGTCAAGAAGCTTTTATTATAACCGATTTATGGTACGTAATGGTTTTATAGGATTTATTGTATAAATAACACTAATCATACCGATTACATAGTCAGAGAATATTTTTATTTGATGTAAATGTGGTTTATGTAAAAGACATTTCAAGTTTTCTATACATATATTTATTATGTCTGTGAGGCAAATATTCACTGAGATTCAGGTTGTTTATTTTACGTGTTTGTGGAAAAAGATGACATGGCAGAGAGCGCCCCCTGTCTTTTTACTTTATTTTACAAAAGCCCAGCGTTTTGTTATTATAAGTGTATACAAATAAAAATAGATATTTTACAGATTCGAATGATGTATTGTTCTTATCTGGACAATCAATTAAGACAGTCATTTAAGTTTCGCCATTATGAGGGAAAGGAAAACAGTTTATTTATTTATTTTTATATCTAGGTAAAGAAAGGACGTCATTTATTTATGTATTTATATTTTTTATAAAAATGGTAAAAACAGAAATGTGTGCTGAATTGATAGCGCTTTAATAAAATTTAGTGCCGGTAAAAAGAATTTGCGTTTGAATTTGACAGCCAAAAATAAATTAATACTAATTGAATAAAAAAATGTTGTTACCTAATGAATGTGTCCAGGCTGAACATCCACATATAGAACACAAGCAGAGAAAAGATGATGATGATCAGGTGATCAGGAATGTGTCTGTTCTCAGTCATGTTTACATCACTGACTCCCTCTGTCTCATCCACATTACACTTCTTGTTGCTTTCTGCCTGCTGATTCTTAGCTTCGTAAACAAGTCTACATCTGTGGTGAGTGAGAGTCAGGACTTTATACACCAGTGGATTGAAAAAGACGCGCAATGACAGGAAATCGGTTGTTCAGCTGAAATCAGCGCAGTGAAAATAAAAATATTGACATTGTACCAAATCAATGGATTAAAACTAAAGTAACGAGCCGGTTTTGAAAATGTAAGAAGTAAAAAGTACAGATATTTGTGTAAAAATGTAATGAGTAGAAGTAAAAAGTTGTCTGAAAAATGAACAGTAAAGTACTGATACCAAAAAATCTACTTAAGTACAGTAACAAAGTATTTGTCCTTCGTTACTCCCCACCCTTGGTTGAGGTATAGCAGGCCATGCAAGATCTTTCAGTCCAACGCATGGAAAGCGTATCTTCATGGAGACATTGTCATGCCAGATCTTTTAATTCACATGCTAATAAATAATGCTAAATATTAGATACAAGTAAAAAACCCATAATGTAAATATTACTCCTGGGCACTCTTGGGATCAGAACATGGTGAATAATGGACCAACTAGCAGCAGAGACATGGAGGTCACTGCTTGATGATTAACATGAATTCCTGAACAACATGTGAAAAGTGTGAGGTCATTATGGGTTCTCTACTAGAATGAGAATACTTTTACTAATCTAGAATCAAGTGCTGCTGAGTTGAATGGTTTAGAGCGGGGTCACCAACATGGTGCCCGCAGCTGATAACACAAACTACAGATCCCACAATGCAGCGCTTCAGCTGCCTTACCGAACGCTAGACTAGCTGGGAACATTCCAGCGTCGATCAAATCGAGCTTCTGTTGATGTATTTGAACTCTATTGTACAGTTATTGTGAAACAGCGCCTCACAGTGGTGAAGAGTAAAGTTGACTCTGAGTAGATGTTTACTGACACTGGCGGTAAACACGTGTGTGTGGAGTGAATGTGACTGTAATTAAGGAATTGAATCTGAGACGGAACTACGAGACAAAACACCAGGAGAAGCTGGAGAACAGAAGATACAGAAAGGAGAAGAATTAAAGAAGAACCTGACATTTCAGCAGACGTTTTCACCACAGCAAAATCACAAAGTGAAGCTGGTTTTGGGCCCCTGTGCAATTGAGTTTGACCCCTGCACTAGATGAATATCATTAATTATTAATAATAACATATAATTAAAGGTAAATTGAGCAAATTTGTGTATCAAACTGGTAGCCCTTCACATTAATCGATACCCAAGAAGTAGCTCTCGGTGTCAAAAAGGTTGGTGACCCCTGGTTTAGAGGAACACTTCTCAATAAGCCCTGGGTAAAGGTGTGACATGGGTTAGGGTTTGATAGGAGTTCTATCAAGCCTGCAAATGTTAGTAAAGTATCTTTCCTCCAAAGACTGCTGGTGATTCCTGTCCAATTAATAAATAGACGGAAAAACTCCAGTGGAAGAAGTACATCTTTATCCTACTTTTCAGTGGAGTTTGAAGATGTAGTCCCTATAAGGTCTCTTTATAGAGTACAAATAGCTGATTTTTTTTTTCCATTGACAGAACACCAGTTTTTTAACTAGAACTCTTAGTGCATATATACATTTTTTTGAATTCTGTAAATTAGATTATTGTGCACATGTACTAGAGATCCACCAGCAACCAGCCTAAAAACAGCAAATAATATTTTAATAATAATAATCATAATAATACATTTTCATAATGGACAAATTTATATACATATTAAGCTTGTGTGGTTTAATTTAATTGTTTTCTTACATTATGCATATCTATGTTCTCTCATTTTTTTTTCTTCTTTTTTGTTGTTTTGTTTAAAATATGTTTAAAATGTTAAAATATTGTTTAAAAAAATCTATTTAATATCGGTATAAAAAAACTTATTACTCCGGAAAGTTTTTTCCATTTTGCTTTGGTTAAATGAATTTTATAAACAAGTGCAAAAAAGAGAAGGGGACTGTGAAGATCGAAGCAGACCACAAAGGAAATGCGGCTATGAGACTTTGAAAGAGAAAATATTTCTTCAATTAGTTCTGCTGTTCTTTTGTCTGTCATCCTTTTCATTGGCCACCTGATGTCGCCATTGTACACATCTGTATCTTCCACCTGCATTCAATCTCCCAATGTTCATTTAAACTGCTCGCCTGGTTTATTTACATTTACAGCATTTGTAAAATGCCCTTATCCAAGGAGTACTCACAATTATGCCATGTATATAACAAAGCAGTTAACGGTTAAGGACATAAAAGGAAAAATAATCCCTCTCACATGGACTCACACATCTTTCTGTCACCAACCCTGACAGACTCTGACTCCCATGCCATCGATCCCAGATTCAGATCAGTCAGTTAGAGTAGAGAGAAGAAGTCTAAAGAAGACTAAATTAAATATTATGAACTTTAACTATATGGGATTGGGATTAGAACCCACAACTATAAAACCATGACACCGATTTTTAAGAAGTCCAGTTTGTGACTGCAAGTGAAGAGCTGGGGAATAAATTAAACAGCAACATAATAGAATCATGATGAAATGGTATCACCAGTGTGAATAATTCTAGACATATTAATAAATAAATCCACCACCTTTGCACTTCCTGTTTCCAATTTTGTTCTTCAATCGATAGCATTGAGTTGTAGTTCTAGGCAGGTTCCTGCTTCTCCAGTCATAAGGCAATATTTTATAGAGGTCATTCAAGGGTGCAAATCATAAAACTGGAGAAGGTGCTCAAATCATTTCGATTAATGAGACCAGAAATGCAAGTTCTTTTTACGTATGAACCCCACAATAAATAGAACTGAGAAAGCCGTCTTTACCTCTAAACAATAAAAAAAATCCACCGTTGAAAGAAAGACACAGACCTGGCAACAATGGAGTGAAAAGCATTCGGGGAAGTAAATTAGTTTGAATGAGTGAGCTGTAATGACTCCCTCTTACATGGTGTTACGATGTTAGAAAGAACATCACTCATAATCTTACATTCCAGTGCTCATGTTAGTTCTCACTCTCCAGTGTTCTGTATTGTTTAAAGACTATAATCACACTCTTGATGTCACCCAAATGAGGATGGGTTTCCCTTTTGAGTCTGGTTCCTCTCAAGGTTTCTTCCTACTTAACATCTAAGGGAGTTTTTCCTTGCCACATTCACCATGGTGCTCATCAGGGATAAATACACATCATTCACCTTTACTGTTAAAATTCTGTAAAGCTGCTTTGAGACAATGTCTGTTGTGAAAAGCGCTTTAGAAATAAACTTGACTTGATTTATGATGTCAGAAAGGTTGGAGTTGATGAGAGAGTCTTTTCATGAATCGCCATCTGTGAGGGTTAAAAGAAAAGAAAATAGTGGATTATATAATCTTTCACATTATTTCTGAAGAAACTCAATTACCATTAGTACTGTTTATACTGAACATTTCAGGTTGAGGTTTTGTTGGGAAAATGTATGTTTGCAATCGCAGTGCTATATAATTGAAAAGATTTGGCACTTTACATCTTATCTTTTGTGACTATACTTGAGTCAGTTCAGTGTATGTTACTACTTGACTTGAGTGTAAGTGTTGGTTTACTTAACTACAATTCAAAATGTATTTGCTGATAAAAAAAAAAAAATGAGCCCAAAGTCAAAATCAGCTCAAAAAATAAGAAACAAAGAACCAACTTAAATATCTGACTCAGATCTGACTCATAGATGTGTCTCAAATGCACAAGTCAAATTTTTGACTGAAAGATCTAAATCAAAGCTCCATCTAATAAACATATATTTCTCAAAGAGCTCACAGATTTGACTTAAAAGCTCAACTCAAATATTTAACTGAAAGAGTTTACTTAAATCTAACCTAGAGGTCTCAGTTCAGCTTAATTTAGGCTCAGCTAACTTGCTAACTCAGGTTGGTTTGGTATCTTGTGTTAGAAACAACGGGAGATTGAGTAAGTAACATTAAAAAATATCAACAAACACCGTAAAATGTAACTAATTCAATTAGCATATATATATATATATATACAGTAAGGAAAATAAGTATTTGAACACCCTGCTATTTTGCAAGTTCTCCCACTTAGAAATCATGGAGGGGTCTGAAATTGTCATTGTAGGTGCATGTCCACTGTGAGAGACATAATCTAAAAAAAACCCACAGAAATCACAATGTATGATTTTTTAACTATTTATTTGTATGATACAGCTGCAAATAAGTATTTGAACACCTGAGAAAGTCAATGTTAATATTTGGTACAGTAGCCTTTGTTTGCAATTACAGAGGTCAAACGTTTCCTGTAGTTTTTCACCAGGTTTGCACACACTGCAGGAGGGATTTTGGCCCACTCCTCCACACAGATCTTCTCTAGATCAGTCAGGTTTCTGGCCTGTCGCTGAGAAACACGGAGTTTGAGCTCCCTCCAAAGATTCTCTATTGGGTTTAGGTCTGGAGACTGGCTAGGCCACGCCAGAACCTTGATATGCTTCTTACAGAGCCACTCCTTGGTTATCCTGGCTGTGTGCTTGGTCATTGTCATGTTGGAAGACCCAGCCTCGACCCATCTTCAATGCTCTAACTGAGGGAAGGAGGTTGTTCCCCAAAATCTCGCAATACATGGCCCCGGTCATCCTCTCCTTAATACAGTGCAGTCGCCCTGTCCCATGTGCAGAAAAACACCCCAAAGCATGATGCTACCACCCCATGCTTCACAGTAGGGATGGTGTTCTTGGGATGGTACTCATCATTCTTCTTCCTCCAAACACGTTTAGTGGAATTATGACCCTAAAGTTCTATTTGGTCTCATCTGACCACATGACTTTCTCCCATGACTCCTCTGGATCATCCAAATGGTCATTGGCAAACTTAAGACGTGCCTGGACATGTGCTGGTTTAAGCAGGGGAACCTTCCGTGCCATGCATGATTTTAAACCATGACGTCTTAGTGTATTACCAACAGTAACCTTGGAAACGGTGGTCCCAGCTCTTTTCAGGTCATTGACCAGCTCCTCCTGTGTAGTTCTGGGCTGATTTCTCACCTTCCTTAGGATCATTGAGACCCCACGAGGTGAGATCTTGCATGGAGCCCCAGTCCGAGGGAGATTGACAGTCATGTTTAGCTTCTTCCATTTTCTAATGATTGCTCCTACAGTGGACCTTTTTTCACCAAGCTGTTTGGCAATTTCCCCGTAGCCCTTTCCAGCCTTGTGGAGGTGTACAATTTTGTCTCTAGTGTCTTTGGACAGCTCTGGGGGTCTTGGCCATGTTAGTAGTTGGATTCTTCCTGATTGTATGGGGTGGACAGGTGTCTTTATGCAGCTAACGACCTCAAACAGGTGCATCTAATTTAGGATAATAAATGTAGTGGAGGTGAACATTTTAAAGGCAGACTAACAGGTCTTTGAGGGTCAGAATTCTAGCTGATAGACAGGTGTTCAAATACTTATTTGCAGCTGTATCATACAAATAAATAGTTCAAAAATCAAATATTGTGATTTCTGGATTTTTTTTTTTAGATTATGTCTCTTACAGTGGACATGCACCTACGATAACAATTTCAGACCCCTCCATGATTTCTAAGTGGGAGAACTTGCAAAATAGCAGGGTGTTCAAATACTTATTTTCCTCATATATATATATACACACACACACACACACACACACACACACACACACACACACACACACATTTATATATAGTAATTGTTATTGTTCTAAAACATTCTAGAAAAAGTATAAATATAAATGTATTTGTTCAGTGGTTTTGACTGACACCTCTCATGCATTCAGAATCCAGTATTCAGTATTAAATACTACACACACACTGAACATACCAGTCTGTATGCCATTTATATACTACTGCATTTTCATTGTTTTTTTTTAAATGTACCTAAAAACAGTTCTGTGATGTGTGTGTGTGGGTTAGGGTTAGGGTTAGGGTTAGTGTGTGTGTGTGTGTGTGTACTTAATTACATGACTGATAATTTGTATGTTTTTCTTCAGCCATGCAGTGTTGCTGGAATGAATCCATACCTGTCGAGGCAGCTGAGCAAGAATATTATCACTTTAACCACAATAGAAACAATTATGATGAAAGGTTAAAGGGATTATACAACATTCACACACAAGTCACTGAGGTACAGTAGCTGTCGGAGAACAAAGCAAATTCAGTATTAAAAGCATTGTTAGGGAGGAAATTCTTCCGAAGACCTTTTATTCCCTTTCATTCATTAGCGATGATTGTATTGGAGTTATTGAGCTGTGAAGGCTATTAAAGAATTTTACAACCGTATAATTTAATTATTTGACTCATATTCTAATGCGATCTATACTTGGCCTTGTTAATACCCAGACAAACAAGTCGCAACTGTCACATTTACTGAATCAACTTAATTGACAAGCTGAATCAGTTTAAAGCACACATGTTTTAGGATCAAAAACAGGTCTGTGTTTTTCTGTCAGCCATTACAGTATTTTGTGTCGCAACAATGTCACATTACCAGTTGAAAAAGAAAGGCATGGGTGTGATATTTAATGTACCATAAACCGCTAAAAAAATGCAATTATCAAAAGGTTTCTAAGGTTTCTAACACACCACACCAACGCTGATATTTAACTTCAAATATTAACTTCAGTTTATAGTAATAGCCATCTGTATATTATGTTCATAATACACACATATTCATCTGTATATTATGTTCATAGTACACACATATTTATCTCTATATTATGTACATAGTACATACACATCTGTAAATTACTGTTTATAGTCCTATAATACCATTTTATTTAATTTATGTAGCTCATGTAATCACTATATATCCTGCTCTTGCTGTTATTGCACTCTGGTTAGACCCAAACTGCATTTCGTTGCCATGTACTTGTACATGTGTAATTACAATAAAATTGAATCTAATCTAATCTAATCTAATCTAATCTAATCTAATCTAATCTAATCTAATCTTTACAGCAGCACAAACCACTGGGCCACTGAACAGATCCAAATAATGTGGCATCTACCAGGAGGCTATATGCCCCTAGATGTTGGCTCTTTGTGTTTTGGTGCCCACAGTGGTGATCGTTTCCAATCTACTCCCATGTTGGCTCAGTTCAAGTTCGTTTTAAGTTCAAGTTTATTTCTGTAGCACTTTTTACAATGGACAATGTCTCAAAATCGCTTTAGAGAATGGGGGAATTGTTTCTCCCTGATGAGCAGCCCGGGTGACTGTGGCAAGGAAAAACACTTAAATGAATGAAACCTGAGAGGAACCAGACTCAAAAGTGGAACCCATCATGAGCACCAGAATGTGTGATTATGAGTGATGTCCTTTCTACAGTCTTCTACAGTCTGTTGACATTATGGAACCAGAAGCTCCTGAGCAAATCATAAAATAGCTCAACATTTGAGATCATCATAGATCCAACACAGCTTCTCCATGCCAGAGCCTTTAAA
The DNA here is from genome assembly GCF_014805685.1 of Silurus meridionalis. Classification (NCBI taxonomy): domain Eukaryota; kingdom Metazoa; phylum Chordata; class Actinopteri; order Siluriformes; family Siluridae; genus Silurus; species Silurus meridionalis. The sequence continues at coordinate 24,846,663 of NC_060893.1, read as the reverse complement.
CATTCAAAGGAGTCCAATGTCCAAACTCTATATGAAGTGGGATTTAAATGGTGCTGGTACGTCTCTAGATGGTTCGGGATGTTTGCATGGTCGGCATCTACTTCTTTGAAGGTCCATAATTTTCATGAGGTGGGAAACAACTGGAGCTTGAACAACCTCGGGATTGGTAGAGAAAAAGGAGAGTGGAGAGAAATTAGCTTAGCTGCTGTTCATAATATAAAGATGAGAGGGTGAGTCAATAATAAGGACAATGAAGCTCATTGAAAGAAAGAAAGAAAGAAAGAAAGAAAGAAAGAAAGAAAGAAAGAAAGAAAGAAAGAAAGAAAGAAAGAAAGAAAATTAAAGTAAAACAGGCTAGGCTGGATTATATATATATATATATAATTTTATAAATTAATAAAGTTTTATTAATTGTAGCCGTATCTGAAATCGACTCGGAACACACACAAGAACATCGTCCACATGGTCACGTAGATGAGACGACTCTTGAATTTCATCCTCCGATGAGAAAATGAATAAACAAAGGAGTTGATCGGGAAAAAAAACTGGTTTTAGGGGTTTATAGAGCAAGATTTAGTGAATAACAAAACAATATATATTTTTTATTTGTGTATGTAAACAATATTTAATATTTGGCTTTTCAAACCATAAACAGGCACCCTCTGGACGATTAAGATAATACTATACAGAAAAAAAACGTATGCCCCATAAAACAGACACATGGGCATCACCAGTAAATAAAATTAAATAAAATAAAATAGCTACAAAAAATGTCATCCATCACAAATATGTTTTTTTTTTTTCTTTTTTTTCCATTAAATAATTATTTACATAGAATTGCTATAACCACTGCCAGATGAAAACCCATATGTATATTTCAGTAATAATGACATGCATTAGTCCTGTTCTTACATATGTAGTGGTTAAAAAATTTTATTTCTTCAAAATAGAAGAAAAAAATACATTTTGATTAATGTAATTTGTAACTCTTATGATTAGGATGTTTGTTTTTTTGTTTAATCTGAAGAAATGGAGTCAAATGTATGGGATGTAATTCTCAGAGAATCCTGTAGGGGGGACTTGAGCAGCTCGTCATAAAGAAATTGACCTGTGCTGCATTGTCTTCAGGGCTTCATCTCTTTACACGTTTTTTTCACAGGTGTAACACATACAGAGCGTATCTGCTAAAATCATATTCATGAAACTGTTGGCATCGATCCTAATGGAAGTAAACAGAACTGGATTTTCTGCTACCTGTAAATGATCAATACTGTTTAAGTACACAATGTGCAACAGCGAGTTTCATTTTTATTTAGCGAACACTTTTAACAATGGATATCATCTTAAAACAGCTTTCAAAGATAGAGAGGTTATAAGGTTGGAATGTGTACGTTTAGTGTCTAAGTTTGTTTCTTATAATTGTAAGTTTATTCCTTATTATTGAGTCAGTGGCAACTGTGAAAAAGAAAAACTAAACCTTAAGAGGAACCAGTCTCAAAAGGGAACCCATAATCATTTGGGTGACACCAAATGTCCATTCAGTATACAGGTGTACTGCTCAGTGATAGGTGCTTAAGTCCAAAACTGTGTTCATGCAAACTGCAGCCTTAAGCCTAGTGATCAGTAACATCTTGAAAATTGCTTGTGTGGTACTGATGGCTGTCACATGGCTGGGCAGAGCAATCAGAACGATGGGTGTTTCACTTTACTGTGTTAGTGGGTCTATAAAGGAAACCGTTGGTGCCTTTTGAAGTGCGTTTTCCACGATTACTGGTGACCAGAGGTGGCAAAAGTACACACATCCATCACTTAAGTAAAAGTACAGATACTCATGTTTTAAAATACTCGGGTAAAAGTTGAAGTACTGATTATACCTTTTTACTTAAGTGAAAGTAAAGACGTCTTGGCTCTGACATGTACTTAAGTAAAAAGTAGTTATTACTTCTACCTGTTTTAGCTGTTAACTGGAGCTCACATCATATTAATATCAGACAGACAGACAGACAGACAGACAGACAGACAGACAGACAGACAGACAGACAGACAGATAGATAGATAGATAGATAGATAGATAGATAGATAGATAGATAGATAGATAGATAGATAGATAGATAGAACATTGTCATTGCATAGTACAGGTACACAGCAACGAAATGCAGTTTGGCATCTACCAGAAGTGCAAAAAGTAGCAATCGTGCAAATAGTGCAGATAAACATGTATCATACTTACAGCATGTGATATGTATGTAAGCATATGTACAGTAATTAAATATAAAGGCTATAACAGTGCAGAGACGTGTGGACATCATTAAGAGCCTTTGCTATGTTTCCACACGGACAGTTAATGAGGTGATACCGGAGAAACTGCACCTCTTCAAGTCAAGAAGCTTTTATATATATATATATATATATATAATCATAGACATTTTACAGATTTGAATGATGTTTTGTTTTTATCTGTACGATCAATAAAGACAGTAATTTATGTTCGTTTCGCCATTATGAGGGAAAAACCCACAAAACGCCACCCAGAGGGTTAATTGTGTAAAACATGGCGGATTTTGTGTTTGATTTGAGACTTGGCGCAAAAATAAAACAAAAGTTTACTGATTAAAATGATTTTTCGGTGGAATTTATTTATTTATTTTATATCTAAGTAAAGAAAAGACGTCCTGAATAAGTGTATGTTTTGCTGGAGGTTTTAATTTGACCCCTTTTATATTTATTTATTAATGTATTTATACTTGTTATAAAAATGGTAAAAACAGAAATGCGCGCTGAATTGATGGCGTGTTAATAGCATCTAGTGGCGCTTAAAATTATTAAAAATTTGACAGCCTAATATATATATATATATATATATATATATATAAATACAAAACGAATTAAAAATGTTGTTAACTAATGAATGTATCCAGGCTGAACATCCACATATAGAACACAAGCAGAGAAAAGATGATGATCATGATGAATGTGTCTGTTCTCAGTCATGTTCTCATCACTGACTCCCTCTGTCTCATCCACATTAACCCCAAACGTCTTACTGCTTTCTGCCTGCTGATTCTTATCTTCGTAAAGAGTGAGAGTCAGGACTTTATACACCACAGCGGATTGAAAAAGACGCGCAGTAACAGGAAATCGGTTGTTCGGCTGAAATCGGCGCGCAGTGAAAATAAAAAAATATATATTTCACCAAATCAATGGATTAAAACTAAAGTAACGAGCTGGTTTTGAAAATGTAAGAAGTAAAAAGTACAGATATTTGTGTAAAAATGTAATGAGTAAAAGTAAAAAGTTGTCTAAAAAATAAATAGTGGAGTAAAATACTGATACCAGAAAAATCTACTTAAGTACAGTAACGAAGTATTTGTACTCCGTTACTTCCCACCTCTGCTGGTGACGTAATCAAATATCTGGCGCAGCTTGATGGTGGTTTTGTTTAGTTTTTAGTGTGGCCTGAGGAATCCAGCCATTATCGCGCTAAAACCATCTCACTTCTTTGTTTTGAGTTTCTCGGTGCACCGTAAACTGTGAAAGTCAGTAAACTGTCAGGTATTGTTTATTAAACGGTAAAAATAGTAGATTTGTGTTTATCTTTTCATAATTAGAAAAATTGGTAAATTGGCCTGACTATTCTGTGGTTTGCTTCTTCTCCAGGTGTTTGGGTGACCAGTTGTAGTGAGGGACAAGTTCGATCCCCGGTAAATAAGCCTTCAGGGTGGCATAGTCGGGTTTTCGTTAGTTAGGTATTTTTGCGCTCTACATTTTATAGAAATCTTTCTTTGAGAAAAAGTTGGACCTTCTGGCACCACGCCTGCTTGAAGTTTTAGTTCGGATCAAAAATATCTGCAGATACAGATTCAGTGTGGAATGAAGTTCCAGTAGTAAAAGTACATAACACTAAAAGTAAAACCCTCCTTTTACATTTACATCTACTGGAGAAAAAGTATAAAAAGTTCCCGTTTTTCAACAGACTTCAGTATGAACAGTTAAAGTAATGATGTATGAGTACTCTGTATGAATAATGGAGGCAGTTAAGGGTTGCATTCTCCTGCACATCAGACCATTAGAAGAAGATCCGAAATCCAAACACACTCCCATCACAACCCTGTGATCTCTCTCCACAGCTTCTCATGGCTATTTAATTTTGAAGGCTAATTTCCTGTTTTACAAATTTACAATGTGATATCTCCCAATGTGAATGTCCTCCACAACCTCACCCTAGTAGCAGAGATTGGCTGTTCCTTACCCAGTTTGAAGCCTCGAACAAATAGTATATTATTCCAGATGTGTTCTTTCATAGATTGGATTTCTTCAGAATTAATGTACAATGATGAAGAAAAAAAAAAAACACAGATGGTGGTGTTCACATTGACCTCCAAGGTACACAGTAGATCTGATCCATGTGAATTATTTCTTTCAGAATGCTTTCCAGTCTGGTGGCTAAATGTATTTTATAGTCACTTCAAAATAAAGACACAGGTCTCTGGGTTTTGATATCAGTTGGATCTCCTTTTTTAGGAGTAGTGTCAGGACTGCCCTCCTGCAACTCAGTGGAGGCAACCCTCCAGTAAGACTGTCATTACCTTCCATTTACTTCCAGCAAGTCCTCCAGTAAGTCCTCCCCCATGACAGCCCAGAAACACTTGTAGAACTCTGCTGGAAGTCTATTGATTGCCGGTTCTTATCTAATCTCTATTCTATGTGGGGCTTCGTGAAGTCCCTCTGAAGTCTATGCCCCATGTATCAAGGTATTCTGGGAGGCAGTGCTCTTAGGAAGATTGTTCGGTGACCTGGTCCAATTCATTCTCACTGGTGTAGAGCTTTTTACAGAAAATGAACTGCTCGTTTGCCCCCAGTTTTGGATCGCAGATTGTAAATAAAATGTTTCTAAAGTTTTAAAAAAGGACTTTGAAGATACACTCATTTGGTCTGCATTCTGAAAGCATGATCTTACAAGTGCACCTTGTACCTTGTAACTCTAGATTTTTTTTTCTTTTAGCTGTGAGGGTCTGAATATGATCTTGTTCACCTGTTGGCTGTATCAGGGACTGGATTTCTTCCATTCTGCTATTTGTTTTTTTGATTGGGCAAAATATCTTGTGACTTTTGACATAGTTATTTGGTTTGTAATTTGCCCAGGGCCCACCACTGTTGTTAGGATGTTGCAGTGGTAGAAAAGTGGTTGTCATGTAAAGCATATTTGCTTATATATATATATATATATATATATTTGTTTTAACTGTTCCAAAAAAATGTAAAAATGTCATGTTTTTTTGTCATGTAAAAGAGCTGTATTAAAATGCCAGTTTCACGTTTTAGTTTAATTAAGTTTAAAACACATGAAACAAAAATGTAGTCTGAAAGACCAACAGGACTAATTAAACAACACTTTAAAAATTTTCAAATGATGTTTAAGAACATAAAACCTGTCCAACCTTCTATGTGGTATAAAATCAGAAACATAAAGAGGTTTATGTTTGCACTTACAAAAAATTTGTTTTGTTGATGAAAGCTTCTAGTTGCACATTTTTTTAAACGATAAATAAAATGAAAAATAAAATAATAATAAAAGAAAATTTTTGCACATTTTTATATAGAAAAAGAAAGTATTATTGCACAGAAAATACAGAGTAAATAAGTAAAATTTGGTATTGCAAATAATTTTCTTTAGAGCATATTTAAGTGTTCATAAGGTAGATTGCCTAGGAGAAGAAACTGTTGTCTCTGGCTGTCCTGGTGTTTGGTGCTCTGTAGCATTGACCAGACGGCACAGGTTTTAAAAAGTATATGTCTTGGATGTGAGGGATCCAGAGACATTTTTCTTACTGAATATATACAGTTCCCTTTCAGGAACTCAAGCTGCTTCAACAATGCTCTGGGAACGCTTCTGCATTGTCCATGCTCTAAATCATTTGTGTAATCAGTCTAATGGAAAGCTTGGCATCACCGATGGGGTGACGTCACGACCAGAAAACTATAACATTACATGGAGTGAAGCCCATGCTAGCTTCTGTTTGTTCATGAAGCGCTCTTGGTAAGTGGTAAATGTCAGAGAAAAAAATATATATACTCTTTGAGGAGGTCTCGTTCCTCAGGCTCGCAGATGGACCTCACAAAGTCCCTCTGTCCAGTAAGCTCAACGAGAGATTTCCCACCTTGGTGGGAACCAAGCAAGCTTTGGTCATGGAACAAGAAGTAAACACTCTCCTGAGGAAGGAGAGACCAACGAGATGGTCCCTCTATCAGACAGAGAGTCTGGGTTCTACAGCCGGTACTTCATCGTTCCTAAAAAGGATGGAGGTTTGTGTCCCATTCTAGATCTACTTCAGCTGAACCGCTCACTAATGAGACTCAGGTTTTTTGGAGTTCACTCCAGGCATGGTCAGTGCCTTCCTGTAACCTAGAACGGGTTAAATTCCTTAGGTGCCCTTGGTCATCCCGCAACCTGTTAGGCTCCAGGCATTTTATCCTTTTCAGGCTCCAGACCAGGAAAAGCTAGTAAGAATGCAGGCTTCAAAACTCTTTAAGGCCATCAACCAGTTTTTTAATTTCATACAGAGCTGGTGGATGGTGTCTTGTAGCTTGTGACGTCTCTCAGGCCTTTCCACACTGAAGCAAATTTTTCTAAGAGTAGTTTTTTAAACCACTCTAATCTCTTTTGCCAGTGTGTGCCTGGTCTGATTGTACAAGATTTGTTTTCTATTCCTATAGGCTTGGCCTGACAAAGCTCTTGCTGTGAACCATGGCTTATCATTGTTGTATGTTAAATGAGTTCTGGAAGGAATGCATATATCCTCACAGAAGCTGATATAAGATGTGAGCTCATCCAGATCACAGGCAGCAGCTTTAAAAATACTCTAATCAGTGCAGTCAAAACAGGCAAACAGGCAATGGTCTATCTTTTTACATCCCTTACTACAGGCTTAGCAGTTAGAGAGTCCTAAAGCAGTTCTGCATATAAAGTAATATGCATATGGACTGTTTCAATCCAATCGGCCAGCTGTTGCAACAATGTGCTCACACATGCTTGTGTGGGAATGAAAACACTGACCAGAATGAAAGAGGAAAACTCCCACGGTAAGTAAAATGCTTCCAGTTGATGAGCTGTTTTAGATCAGGACAGCACAACTACTTTAATGCTGTTATCTGTACACCACCTTTCATTGATGTAAAAGCATGTCCCACCACCTTGTGATTTCCCTGCAGTATCGCAATCCGCTTTAAACTGCTGGAAGCCTGGCAGATTTAACGGCCATGCATAATTGTCAATGGCTGTTCATTATTTGTCTACAAAATGGAGCCTCTTTCTACTGGTGAGGTTGGAGCATATACACAGATAAAACCAAGAAGCTTTGACTTCTAATGGTCTGCCCTTCACAATCACCTCTGTGTATGAGACTGGAGTAAAATTCAGTGAGAATAAAATTGCCACACTTCCACTAGTGGAGGAGTTGTGGCTTTTAAGAAAAAAGACCCGATAATTGCTGTTTCGAGTGTGACAACGGGGTCTGGAGAGACAGCCAACACAAGGACTGTGCTCTGAACACAACTGCAAAAGGATGTCGCGGTCCATTTAGCACCCTCATTTTGAAAAGCAGTTGAACACATGACGAAAGGGCGGGTCAGAGGAAGGAGACATGGCTGGTGCCTGATCAAACACACAGCTGCTCCTTACCATCTTTGAAGAGCCGAAGGCACATACAAAGAGATGAAGAGATGGGTAGAGGCAGGCAGCAGCAGCTCTGTTACTAAGGATTAAAGAACCTGCCAAGCCCAACCACGCGCCTGCTTTGAACAGCCCCCAGGACCACCAACATGTTTGCCCAACTTTTTTACACACCTTTACAGACCCACCTTTATGCACACGTTCAAAGCCACATTTGCATTGTACAAAAAGCCCAATAAACACTTGTTTGCAACCTATTTCTTAGCCTACCATATCTGTTCATCCCGACGCAGCCGTGAGGCTCTACACTGGTGGAGGTCATTGTGGGACCGGTAGGGAAACCAGTTTTCCCAGGTCGAGGTGATTTTGAAATGGCACAGACTGAGCAGCTTTGGACGTACCTGGAAACATCTCCGATTATACCGGGCCACCAGTAGCGAGATCAAATAAAAAGGTCAAAAAAGTAAAAAAAAAACTCATTAGGAGCTGATGGCAGGTATTTGGGATGAATGTTCTACTCTTAGGGCATTCTGGTGGGGCAGGTTCCGAAAGGGTTGCCGTTCTAATCTCTTCATCGATTTTCCACTCTGTGGTACTTTGTACCCCCGATGGACTAAGAACGAACCGCTGTACCCCGGAAACTGTACAGAACAATGATGGAACTCACATTTCTACAGCTTTAGGTAGAGGTGGTGTTCCTGTAATTGTTCCAAGATCCGGGCGACATGACACATAAAATCGTGATGGAGGCAGTCTTCCCTTCATTGCCCTTGTGTATGCACACTAGGATTGTATGCACTCCATAGATCTAATTTGGTGAATACTTGGGCTCCACAGAGGTCTTCTAGGGTGGCCGGGATCAGGGGGTTGTAAGGGAGTTGTACAATTTGAGAGTTTAGAGATCGGTAATCTATACATGGCCAGAGACCGCTGTCCTTCTTCCCCACAAAGAAGAAGCTTGAAGCTGCTGGGGAAGAGGATGGGGTGATAAAGCCCTGTTGTAAGGCTTCCTGAATATAGGCCTCCATTAATGCATGCTCTGGTATTAAATCAATTGCACAATCCCATGGGCAATGAGGGTGCAGGCGAGTGGCAGCCTGGTTACTGAACACATCCTGGAAGGACCTATACTAAGGGGGAATTTTTTCTTCCTTGTGGGTCTCCAGACTTTCGATCTGCAAGGGAAATTGGGACCGGTTGTGGTTGGGGTAAGTTCAGCAGACAGTGGTTCCGGCATTGTTGACTCCACTGGATTATATCACATGGGCTCCAGGAAAACCTAGGGGAGTGTTGTGAGAGCCATGGACACCTAAGAATGATGCTGACAGTACAGTTTCCTAGGACAAGGAACCATATCTTCTCCTGGTGGAACAATCCAACCTGTAGAGTGAGTCTGGGAGCACAGTAGTTGACCCAGCCATGCCCTAAATGCCTTCGTCTGTATCGAGATTTTTTTATTTTTCGAACTTCACGATCGAAGTTGGTTAGGGTTTCAAAGAGGTTAGTTCGATCTTCTGTCACGAATCACCAGGCAGCAGAACCTGGGAGTAAAACAAAGTGTCGTTTTATTAAACCTACCAGTCAAACAAAAGAAAACTATGAAACTAGAGTGCAAAGAACATAGAACTTAACTGGAGCAGGCTTAACAAGGAGCACAGGATCACAGGGACACACAGGAGCAGTAAGGAGTCCGGGTGATCTGGTATGGTAGATCAGACAGCGAGTGATTGGAGAGGGAGCTCTTTAAAAGGGACCTCGTTATTTGAAAACAGGTGGAGGTGATTAATAGGAGGGAGAGGCTGAGCGAGAGTGTTAAAAGTTGGAGGGGGGCATGGCTGGTGGTTCTCTGACACTAGAACATTTAATTTCTTATTAATTTAGTTTAATTAGTGTTTTTAAAAATAGACATTGTCTCAAAGAAACTTTACACAGAAAAAGACTAACCTCTTCCTAAAACAGTTAAACTAACACTTTTCCAGGTTTGATTTGTTTTTATTTTTAAAAAATCCTCTCACATTTGTAGGCTGAATTATCTTAAATTTGTCATCTAGTGTACCAGTGTAGATCTATTCATTGATCTTTCACTTTCATTTTTGTACATCACACATGGGCGTCTGCTAAATGCCATAAATGTGAATGAAAGTTTGGTTCTAATAAGTGAGTCATTGCCAAGTGAGGCAAATAAAATACTCCCTGAGATGGCAAGTGAAAGAATTTATAATAATTACAGTCCAAACGCATCCTCAAAGTTTTTGGGTTGCTCAGTAACTTCACAGATATTTAGGCTTTCCAGGAAATAAAATCATTGCAGTGGTCAAAATCCCAGTATGAAAAAAAAAATATATATTGACGTCACACAGGTGTAAGCACAGTGATGTGCACATGGATAATTCAAGAGCTTGTTCAGACTTTTGTCATTTCTAGACTGGACTTCTAAGATTTACTTATGACATCCGACTCCATTCGCAGCATAGATAAAACCGAAACTAACTGTTACCATGGAGTGGCATAAATCCTCCAAACAAACTATAAATGTACTTATACCTACACCTGGCAGTATTTAAGTCAATGGCATACCACTTTGAGGAAATAACAAAGAAAAAACAGAAAACGTGACTTTAATGAATAGGATTAATGGCTCCTGCAATACCTCGCAAAAATATTACAAAGTAATGATGACTGAAAAATCTCATGCAATGGAGTAAAGAGACCATCAGGCCTGTAGCTCATATGTGTTACAGTGAGCTGCTTTCAGGATATAATCATTAAGACTGTTGCTGTGATATAAAAAGATTAAAAGACTAATAGACGTTAAAGCTGAATTGTGATTATGTTGTGATAAGATTTTTAAACATTCTGTACAATGCTGAAAAACGTTGGATGTCAGTCTGGCCATCACTGACATTTTCTGAAAGTTTGTTAAAAGTGTGTAAACTAGGACCTGACCGCTAGATTAGTAGCTATAGGTAACATTATTATTTACGGAGATAAGGAGCTAAGACCTCTGGTGGACATGTGATGGATAACAGTGAAATGTGTACATCTTATGTGGCATATTTTATTGGAGAAAAATTGTGCACCAAAACACTGGAACCTACAAAATATAGTACTACTTTGAAAAGATTTTGTAGGATTAAAAGCACCACAAAGCTGCTGCTGTTGGCCTCCTTAAAAGCCCTTAAACCTTAACAGTTGAGTTGTATAAATCAGATAATTGTCGGTCACTTTGCATAAGAGCATCTCTCAAATGCTCTCAATAAACCCATATTTTATTTTATTCACAATAGTACATAAAAAAAACATATCAAATGTTAAAAGTGAGCAAATGTACCATTTTCAGAAAAAAATAAGGTTATTTTGAATTTGATGGCCACAACAAGTCACAAAAAAGTTGAGACAAGGTCCTGTTTACAACCGTGTAGCATTCCCGATCAACAGTTTGTATACATCTAAGAGCTGAGGTGACAGTTGCTTAAGTCTTGGAAGAGGCATTCCTGTGTGATAAAAGATTCTAATTACAGTCCTGGGTCTTTTTTGTCATATTGTTTGTTGACAATGATACACCAATGTTTTTAGTTGGTGAAAGGGCTGGATTGCAGGCAGACTGGTTCAGCACTTTTTTACCAGCATAGGCATGCAAACCTTAGCAAAAAGAGATGTCTGCCCATTCCATTAACACTAATGCAACCCTATACCTTTAGAAATACAGGATGTTTTTAGGATGTGCCCTGATGATAAGCTGGATGGTCCATCTTCTCTTTAGTCCGTAGGACTTGGTGTCAATGGTTTCCAAAAATAATTTTAAGAGGAACCAACAAAATATTAGACAGGTGGCCATAAAATAATGTCTGATCTGTTTATGCTACCACTGAGTACAATTATTCATAAACATGGTATTAGCTATTTTGTCATGCTAATGGTACAAAGTGTGTTATCCCGACTCGGTCTGTTTGAAAGAAAATACTTTATTTATCTATATTTACACACTATCACTTTCAAAATATTTCCCTTGCACAGCAATACAGAGCTCCCAGTTTTACCACAAAACAATTTTACACTCGACATTCTATCAGTGAACAGATGATATCAATTCAGGGAGTTTTTAATTGCCAAACTATGCCCCACTAATTATGGAACTTAGGGCAAGTTATATGGACTTATTTATGAATTTACAATTTCTATTTATCTATTTATTTCTATGAAGCTGCTTTGCGACCATGTCCATTTTTAAAAATGCTATACAAATCAAATTGTATTGAACTGAATTATGCTACAGTAGGAATAAATGAAAGACACATATATAATGTTGAGGGATGTGTGAAGCACACTGAACACTGGAATATTTTTAATCTCCTTCTCCTTCATTTTTTTTTTTTATCAAAATTACTTAGACTTAATGCAGTTAGAAATAAGTTACTCAATTATATTTCTGAAGATGTATTATACACGTAGTGAAGTTTGAACATGTATTATTCTTTATTTCTGTGTCTTATTTGAACTGAAAAATACAGTAAGGGCACAAAGCCAGTCAACCTAATGTAGACAAAAATAGAACTATACATCATGCCTTGAAATGAGACAGAAGAGCTCCACCCAGTTACAGACTGGTTTTGCACACAATAACATGCATAGATGACATGATGTTTGACACCTTTATCTGTCATCAAATGGCTTATCATACATTATAGAAATATTTACAATGCTTGAATATCAAATTAAATTAAAACACTTTATGAATCAATTAATAGTTGTTTATAGTGATAAATCTTCAGTGATTTTTTATATGATGATTGAATAATCAAACAGTAAAATAATAAATAAATTTGGATTAATAATCATGATTTATTAATAAAGTATACATTATAATGTAATACATATTAGAATGCATAAAATGAATGATCAATTATTTATTAAAATATAATTTTATTAATAAAAAATATTTTTTTCATTAATTATTTACATTTGTTTAGTATTTGTTTTACTTATACCTGGCTACAGAACACTTAAAAAAAAAAAAAAAAAGAATAAAAGATTGCGACAAATGCAGCTTCACTTCTACAAGAGCAAAAAGATAATAAAAACAACAACAAGTGCAGTAAAGACCAACAACATGAACATCAGAAACCCTGACATACAGCAACTGCCTGAACAGTAGCCTGCTGACTGCAGAACAATAACAAACAAATTCCAAATAGCGTTTTAGTCTCTTTTTTTTAGTTTTCATTACCCTATTTGCCTTCTTCAATCAAACAATATAGTGTATTTTAAACTAGTCACTCACACACACAAACACACACACTCTTCAAAGGAACTTGTTATGCACACCCATCACATACACACACATGTAGAAACACTGAGGTAAACATATTAGGCATACCAAGCACCCCACACAAACGATTTTCTCAACCTCAGTTCCAAACAAGTTGGGGCACTGTGTAATATTAAAATAAAAATAGAATGCAATGATTTGCAAATCTTATAAACCCACAATTTAGAACATCTAATGTTGAAACTGAGGAAATGTACCATTTTAAGGAAAATTTGGTTATTAAATGGTGACAACATAACTGAAAAAAAAATGAGACAGGGCCATGTTTACTACTGTGTAGTATCCTGTCTTCTTTCAAACACAGCCTGTATATGTCTGGGAACTGAGGAGACCAGTTGGTGGAGATTTGGATGAGGAACGCTGACGCATTCATGTCTGATAAAGGAGTCTAGTTGTTCAACAGTTCTGGGTCTTCTTTGTCGTATTATTTGTTCTATGATGCACCAAATATTTTTAACTGGTGAAAGGTTTGGACTGTAGACAGTCCAGTTCAGCATTTGGACTTTTTGTTCAATGCTGTTTTGCATTGTCTTGCTGAACTATGCAAGGCTTTTTCTGACAGACATTATCTATGTGGAAGCAAAGGTTGCACTAAAACCTGTATATACTTTTCAGCATTGTTGGCATCTTTCCAGATGTGTAAACTGCCCATTCCATAGGCTTGACTGCACCCCAATACGATCAGAGAGTGCTGATACCATGCCACAGAGAAGTGGACAGTTCCAAAACCAGATGAGGTTCAGAATTCACAAAGTAAAAAAAAAAAATATATATAAATATATATATATATATATATATATATATATATATATATATATATATATATATATATATAAAGCTCAACTATAAGGCAAGAAAAATGTAGAGCAAAAAGAGTCCTTAAAAAAACTAAACTTACATAAACCAATCAGGCGTAACATTATGACCACTGACAGGTGAAGTGAGTAACCCTGATTATATCTTCATCATAGCACCTGTTAGTGGGTGGAAATAATTATGAGGCAGCAAGTGAACATTTTGTCCTCAAGGCTGACCTGTTAATAGCAGAAATGAGTGCTGAGCCCCCTCAAGAAAATGCCTTCACACTTTAAGTGCCAGTTTGACTGCTAGCATTTATTTTATCTTCTACATCAATAGTTCTTTTTAGTATGTTTGAGTCTGTGGGAAAATAAAACAAAAGGGCCATTTGTTGTTGGGCCCCCTTTAGAGGAGAACCACCCCATACCCACATCAGAGACATCCACTTCCACCACCAAGCAGCCACCAAGCTGAAATTTCAGATGAAGCAGAGACTGAAAGCAAATTTAAGGAATCAATGCACCTGCTTGAAGCTGGTAGGAGTGAATCAGTGTGTGATTGCCTGGACCCTCTTAAGTTTGATGAAGAGGCTTAAGTTAGGATTTTCTTGACATGCTCGTCATATATCCAAGTGTACAAATACAAACTTGTTGAGCATGTTTTTAAGTGTGTCAGTGAAAGCGCCTAAAACGCTCTGGTATTAGTTAGGCTGAAGAGCAGGTTTAAGGGGCAGAGCTTTCTCTTACAAAGTCCCACAGTTATAGAACAACCTGCCAATTAGATTCTAGACTTAGACTTTTTTGATTAGATTCAGCTTTGTCACTGTGCAAAGTACATGTACAGAGTCAATAAAATGCTGTATTAGTGCAATTAGTGATTGCTGCCTGCTCAGGATTGGAGAGAGAAAATATCCTCCTACTGGGAGAAGCTGGGGATCAGGTCAGTGGCCCAGATGTTCAGGTGGTTTGGGTTAAGGTCGTGGATTCCAGTTTGCTAGGGTTGTAGGAATTTCTCGGGTATCAGGTGCACCTTATTCTTTGTGTTGACAGGTGATGAAGTGCAGGGAGGGAGTCTGATGGGTAATTTTCCCTCAGACCAGGAGTCTTCCATCCAAAGCAGTAATAGTCTGGAGTCCGGAAAGTTTTTGGGCTAAAGAAGCAAATATAAAATTGAGTCCAACAAGACTTGGAGCATGTGACATTTGCCACTCAAGGCTTATTCCACTGGAATTTACAGACCTAGACTGATAGTTCTTCTCCTCTTAAGTGTGGAGAACTATGTTGGCTGCTTCAAATCCTTATGTATAATATTCATGATGATAAACCGAAAACGTGTTTTCTGTGTTTTACCGTTTCTGTAGGTCACCGAGTTTACAGTAATTTGTAGTGATTTTAATATGTGAAAGCCTGAAGCATATAATCTTCAACTAAACCAGTAAACTGTATTACGTCGCCGTTTGTGTCTCTGGTCACTGTGGTTACACTGCCATCTAGTGTTCATTCACAGTCAATTACAGAGTCAATCACAAACAGAAAAAAATTTATTTGGATATTTTCCTTTTTTATTTCTTAATTTTGGTCACGCATTGTGTTCTTAGTGAAATTAAGGCTTGTTTTTTTTTTTTTTTTTAAGATTTTTAGGTCAGATGTTGCAGAAGGATTTATCTGATTTTGGTTTTACATTACATTTACAGCATTTGGCAGACGCCCTTATCCAGAGCGACTTACAGCTGAGCAGGGGAGGGTCTTAGGGCTTTTGCTCAAGGGTCCAGCAGTGGCAGCTTGGTGGTGGTGGGATTTGAACCTGTGATCTTCTGATCCAAAGCCCAATGCCTTAACCACTGAGCTACCACCTGTTTTAGGTTCTGATTTTCTTGTGTGTGTGTGTGTGTGTGTGTTAGGGCAAGCGTTTCTAACTATTTGGGTGTTTGGGTAAGTGTTTGTATAAATGTATTGTTTTGTGTTCGGGTGTGTTATGGTAATTGGGTTAGTGTTTGGGGTGTTAGTTTGGGTGGTTGGTTGTGTTTGAGCAGGAAGATGTGTTAGGGTAAGTATTTTTAGTGGGTGGTTGTGTAAAGGCTACTTTGATGTGTGTTTGTGTGTGCAGTAGCTCCAAATGGCCGCTATAGATCCAAAATGGTGCTATCTTTGTGTTGTAGCCTGTTTTGCTAAGCATTTTAACATCAGAGCAACCAGTGTCCATGTGTACAATCACCAGTGTCTATTGATATTCAAAAATAATCAACAAAACATACACAATGATCTGTGGGAAAAGCTACACAACCTCAGTTTGCTTCAAGCACCAGGCCTCCAAACCTTAGCATCACCTGATGCCAATGGCCAGAGGAGGGGACATCAAAATCAGCTCACGAGAAACCGGAAGGCAACAGTAGACTGTGATTGGCTAAAAGCAAAGCCTAGCTGGCCCCTCTTCCATATATTCTTGAAAAATTCAGTTAGTTTGGTTTATAATATAATAAAAATAAATACACTAATATTTTATAGAAATTAATAATAGCAGCAATAATAGTAGAAAAATCAGCCTTGGCTATGCAAAGAAAACACAGACCACATGACGTGTGAAATCATCTTGCATAATTTGTCATTTAGCTAAGTTCAGCTTCAGCTATCAATAAAAGGATCTAGTAATATATAATATAATTTTGCAATATGCTTCAGAAAACATATAACGTTGCTTATATTATTTTAAATCTAATCTTAATACTTATAACCATTACTCAGCATTAATATAGTATAGTATTCAGCTTCGCAAAAAACTGTAAAAAGAGAGTTTACAAAAATCTATAGTTATGTTTTAGAGTAAAGTTTAGCATATATAAAGCTAGCGCACATTATGTGATCAAAATGCTTGTAAATGACTGATGGATTAGGTTAAGGATTAGAAAAAACGACAGTTATAGAAAATAAGGGGAAAGTTGGGGTATAGTCAGGAGAGGCGGAGCTTGGGGAAAAAGGCTCGATCAGTAGTTCGAGATCAGTTTAATTAGAGGCATCACGAGTAAAAACTGCAAGAGTTGATCGAGGTGGAAAATAGGGATATAAGTACCAATAAGTCACTCCAGAAAACAGATATGCACCATAGCCAGAAATTTAAGGAGGTAAATGAGACTTCCTAGAAAAGGTATAAATTTACCAGAATGTTTGTAAGCAAAAAAGGAGTATACAAGTCCTCGTAAAATTATTGGTGTGTGTAAATTGTTAGGGAGGAGATATTAGAGAATATGTAAATTTCACTAGGTGTGAGAGATAAAAAGTGAGAAGTGAGTTTAGCTAGATGGTCTAGCCTCACTCCGTGCAGATAGAAACAACTTGTGGTGGTGGTGCTCCCTAAAATCCACCAGAATTTGGACTAAGAATGAGAGGAAAACCTGCTGTATGATGTTAACACAAACATTTCTGGCACAAACCAGGTAAAGCCCCCCCACAGACTATCAAAAGTTGTTCTGTGGGAGGGGGGAACCTGGCCAGCAGTAGCTATCTCTTCTCTTCAGGACTGCTTTAAATATACTTTCTGAGGCATGTTCATGGAGGCTGCAACCAACAAAGACTTCAACAACTTGAAGGAGTGCACATCATCATGGGCTAAATGCCAAGGCGCAGGCTGTGCTGCTTCCGGGAGTTCTGGAAAAAGTACGCTAAGACAGAGTTTGTCTCCTCCTGGTGGCCCTATAGTGGCCGGGCAAATCATGGTTCGTGGACCTAGTAGCCCTTCTCGAACATCCTCCCTGGGAGATTCCTCTCAGGAGAGATCTTTTCTCCCCCCCACCCGGAGCTGTGGAGACTGTGGCTCTGGCCTCTAATGGGGCATAACTCCTAGCTTCCGGTCTCTCCACCGAGGTGGTAGAGATCATTCTCCAATCAAGAGTTTCCTCCACGAGGAAGTTGTACACCATGAGATTGGTGCCTGGTAACTGCATGGTGCGATCTGCACCAATTGGATCCATTTAACTGCCTGGTTGGCTCAGAGCTGGAATACCTTCAGGACGTGGGACTTGCCTGTTGCATTGAAGTCCATTTCTGAGCTTCTTTTTAAGCCATTGTTCGAGGTGCCTTGGAGGTTTCTCACAGTTAAGGCTGTATTATTTCTGGCAATTGTCTCTCTCAAGAGAGTGTGGGATCTTCAGGCCCTCTCTGTGGCCCCCTAATTCCTGGATTTTACTTCAGGCATGGCCAGTGCCTGTACCTCTGGTTGTCTCATGACCTGTTATGCTCCAGGCATTCTTTCCTTCTCCCTCCCAGGCCCCACACCAGGAAAAGCTTAACCGACTGTGTCTGGTATGAGCACTGGACATTTATACTTCCACAGAACAAGTCTGTGGAGGAAATCAGAGCAGCTGTTCATCTGCAATGGTCCTCCGAGGAGAGGTCTCTGCGAACAAGCAGACATTCAGCAGATGGATTGTGGATGCTATTTCATCCTCCAACGTGTCTTTTGGTCATCTCTTTCCTTTCGGGGTCAGAGCACACTTGACCCAGTGTGGCAGCCTCTAAGGCTTGGTCTTCTGAAGTTTCTCTTCAAGACATTTGCAACGCTGTGGGCTGGTCCACCCCACTGACCTTTGTCTGGTATTATAACCTCCACCTTAGTGCCACGCCTTGCCCCTCTTTTCTTTGACCTAGCTGTGCTCTTCCACAATAGGCAGGGATTGGTCAGCCTGGCATTATTGGATGTAACGATATTTTCCAAAGTGAATGAGATGATGCATCTCCCTGCCACAAAGCCGGCATCCCTGCAGCGCTTCCTTTACTTTTCTGAAGATAGCGCCGGCTTCACTAGGCGCTTTCCATTGGACTGATTACACACGTGATTCAGAGCATGGACAACGTGGAAGCATTCCCAAAGCGTTGTTGATGCAGTGTCTCTTTCCCTCTGGAAACTTTGGTTACAAACGTAACCTGGAGACTTTTTGAGTGTTTAGGGAAGTGGGTGGGTACCTTAGTAAGAGTCAATGTTTAGGTGGGTAATTGAATTTTAGATTAGTGTTTAGGTGGGTAATTGTATTTGGGGTGTGATTGTGTGTTGGGTAAGAGTTTAAATCTGTAATTTTGTTTGTTTAAGGATTTGGGTGTGTGTTTTAATGTCTGATTGTGTTCAGGGGGTTTAATGTATTCAGGTGTGTGCTTGTGTTTATATTACTGTTGAACTCTTCAATAAGAAACTTCTATCAGCCACAATTAGAAGTAAAACTAAATTAATATTAAATTAGTATAACTGAATATAACAGCATAAAAAATGACTATATAATATTACTGATTCGACATATTCCTGAAAATTCTCCTGACCCAGTTGACCAGCCGATGAGAATTTTAGGAAATTGCGCCATGTCTTTTTTCAGCCACAAGGTGGTGATGTTGGAATTCAGCTAATCCCCCAGCTCTAATTATACTCACACAGCCAGAAAAATAAATCAGAGATTATATTCACTAGATCCAAGCATGGCATGCTGGCCAATTTGCAGTGCTAGTGCACTTTCACATTTGTGTTTGTGTTTTTATGTGCCACGTTTTCATAGTCATGTTAGTTTTTATTCATGTCCCATTACAGGTTCTTGTCTTCAAGTGTCTGTTCTCCAAATCTGTGTGTAATTCATGTCTGTATTTACACTTCTTTGTTTTCATTTTCCATCTGTAAAAGCATCTTGTTGTTACCCGATGAATACCAAGCTTGTGTTCATTGTTTCGATTTCCTGCTTTTCCATGTCTCGTATTGGCTCCTCGTTTTTTGTCTTTGTCCAAGTCTCATTCACGTTTGTTTGCCGATCGCTTGGCCTACACCTGTTTCACACTTATGGCCTTCGAATGATTTACGTTTCTATTTGTATCAATAATCGGTTTGTTTATGGGCACTTGCATCTGCCTGTCCTTTCAGTACAAGTCAAACGTCAGCTCGGGCTGATATGTGTCCATCTGGTATTAATATTAATTTAATGTGCCTGTGTTTAGCCCTAATTATTATAATTGATATTTTAATTATAAATATCTAAGTTTAAATGAAGCAGCGTGAGTGTGTGGAGGTCAGTCAGTTCGGCCACCACTGAGAAAAGAAAAAAGTAATCTAGGTTTAAGATTGCGTCAAGAAGGACGTATGGCCAATGTGTATCAATTTTATTAAAGGGGGTGTAGCCTATGTGTTAGTCCCACTAAAGGGGTATAGCCTATGGCCTTCCTCTTTTCCTCCTTCTGGTGGCTTCATCCTCAGCATTCTTCTACAGATATACCTCATGTCCCTCCTCTGTACATGTCCAAACTTTCTCAAACGGGCCCCTCTCTCCATCTTCTTGAAAATCTCAACATCTTCAGCTCTGCTACCTCCAGCTCCACCTCCTGTCTTTTACTCAATGCCACTGTCTCTAATCCATTAAACATCTCAGGTCTCACCACAGTCCTATAAACTTTCCCTTTCACTCTCACAGATACTCTTCTATCACAAATCACTCCTGCCACTCTTCTCCACCCTCTCCACCCTGCCTGCACTCTTTTCTTCACTTCTCTAACACACTCTTCATTACTTTGCACTGTTGACCCCAGGTACCTGAACTCCTCCACCTTCTCCACCTCTTCTCCCTGCAACCGCACCACTCCACTGCCCTCCCTCTCATTCACACACATGTACTCTGTCTTACTCCTACTGACTTTCATTCCCCTTCTCTCCAGCGCATATCTCCACCTCTCCAGGCTCTTCTCAACCTGCTCACTACTTTTACCACATGCAGTACATCCTTCCCAGCTCGGTCCCTCTGCCTGGCCAATCGCTACAAATCTTTTTCTCCTCCCTTAGTGTCCAACCTCTCATACAGCTCCTTATATGCTTTTTCCTTGGCTTTCGCCACATCCCTCTTTACCTGCTGCCACATCTCCTTGTACTCCTGCCTACTTTTCTCAACACTCTGTCTATCCCACTTCTGTTTCTCCAACCTCTTTCTCATTATACTCTCCTGCACTTCCTCATTCCACCACCAAGTCTCTTTGTCTTCCTTTCTATTTTCAGATGTTACACCAAGTACTTTTTTAGCTGTCTCCCTCATCACTCCTGCAGTAGTTCCACAATCATCCAGCACCTCTTCACCACCAGCGAGCCCGTCTGACCTCTTTCCTGAACCTCACACTACACTCTTCCTCCTTCAGTTTCCACCATCTTATTCTTCTTTCAGTCCTCACACTCCTCGTCTTCTCCTTTACCTCCAAAACCATTCTACAGACCACCATCCGATGCTGTCTAGCTACACTGTCCCCCAGCAACATCTTACAGTCTCCAATCTCCTTCAGGATACATCTTCTACACAGAACATAGTCCACCTGTGTGCACCTTCCTCCACTCTTATATGTCACCCTATGATCCTCCTTCTTCTTAAAATACGTGTTCACCACTGCCATTTCCATCCTTTTAGCAAAATCCACCACCATCTGCCCTTCCACATTCCTCTCCTAGAAGACATACCTACCATCACCTCCTCATCACCTCTGTTCTAACCTATGCCTATTAAATCTGCCCCAATCACCAATCTTTCATTCCTAAGTTCACTTTGTCACTTCATCTAACTCACTTCAGAATTTTTCTTCTTCTCCATCTCACAACCCACTTGTGAATAATAAGCACTGATGACATTTATCATCAAGTGGTTAGCGGCTAACGCTAGCGATATGGATTGTTTAGCATTTTCATGCAAGCAAAAAACAAATTGTATTTCCAGTACGGAGTGAGTAGCCACAGTGACACTGCACTAACGGTAGTTTCTTTTTTTTATAC
>NC_060893.1:24807600-24820100 GCF_014805685.1 Silurus meridionalis | reverse complement strand
ATTCAGCATTTACATGTATGGCATTTGGCAAATGCCCTTATCCAGAGCGACTTACAGTTATCTCATTCTTACTACACAGCAGCTTTGGGGTTAAGGGCCTGACTCAGGGGCCCAGGAGTGGCAGCTTAGTGTGGCTGGGATTTAAACTCACAACCTTTGGCTTTAAAGTCCTTCAGATTTATTAATGTTTTATTTATATAGTGTACTGATTCACATCGGTTTTATGTTCAGTGTATGAATATACAAAGTTTTGGATTTAAAGTACAGATTGTAAATCGTTCATAAGAAGTACACAGCTGTAAATGTTTATATTAAATAAACCATGACAAATATAACACTCTTCCCATCTCCAGCTATTTCACGAGTTGCAGTAATGCAGTAATAGCAGCTGAACTGAGAGGGAACCTGACCCTGACCTGTGTGTGTGTGTGTGTGTGTGTTGTGTGAGAATGTGTAGCGGTTTGACACATTCCCATCTCGTCTCATCAGATAAACTTCTCCTGTAATGATTTTGTTCTTTCTCTGTCACAACAAGACAATGATTTGACAGCTTTCATTTCTCTGGCGAATGGTGCAATTACTGAGGAATCCATGGCCTACAGCGATGAGGCGCCAATACTTATACACATCTCCATCCCGGTGTGGAATTTTATAACACCTCATTTATGCATCATCTCACTGTGGAGCTATAGAACATCTAATTCATACATCGTCTTATTGTGTATCTTCATAACACCTCATTTACACATTATCTGACTGTGAAGCTTTATAACATTTTATTCATGCATCTTCATCCCACTGTGGTATTGTTGTTTGTATTACAGCCTATTCACACATCTGCATCCCACTGTGAAGCTTTATAACACCTCACTCATACATCATCTTGCTATAACGCTTACTAGCACCTCGGTCATACACCTCTGTCTCATTCTAATGCCTTAAAAACCTCACTTTGCCTCACTGCAAAGCTTTATAACACCTCAGTTATCCAGCTCTAACCATTATAAAGCTTTATGACAACTGTTATTCAACTCCATTCCATTTATGAAGCTTAATAACATATTAACCAACTTTGTTCCATTATGAAGCTTTATAACACCTATTATCCAACTCCATCCCATTACGAAGCCTTATAACACCTCTTGACTCTCGACTTGACTTATAAAGCTTCATAATGGGACGGGGTTGTATAACAGGTTAACCAACTTTGTTCCATTATGAAGCAGCTTTATAACACCTGTTATCCAACTCTGTCCCATTATGAAGCATTATAACAACTCAGTTATCCAACTCCATCCACATGTAAAGCTTTGACACCTCAGTTATCCAACTCCATCTTATTATAAAGCTTTATAATGCCTGTTATCCAACTCTATACCATTATTAAGCTTTATAACACCTCATTCATCTCGCTTACATTGGAATTCTATTTCAAATGGGAAGCAGCATTTTTTTAAATGTTTTTTTTAGTGATAAAGTTTTGATGTTTCAGAACACAAGGGTTAGAACTTTAAATCTCAGCTTCCTGACTTCTTAGAACACCATCTGAACATCAAGCGCATGAGGGAAAGGTCAATATATTCTGCATGTAGCCTGATTCTGATGTATCTGAACTTCAGAGGTAGGAGACAACAACTTACTAAGAGAAGAAGTATACACAGAGACACACACACACACACACACACACACACACACACAGACACACAGACACGAGGTCATCCGTTTGTAATTCCTGAGCTACAAGTTGAGGTGATTACACTGAATATGATTGCTGTTGCCATGGTTACGAATGCAACAGCATAGTAGGCGCAATCCCCGACCTCGACTCGCAGACGCCTTGAAGATGAGAAGTGCGGCGAAGCCGTCCGTCTGCCTCCAGGTGAAGGAACGTTATCTGCACATTCATCTCTCGCTGCTTCGCCTCGTCTGAGACGCCGTCTGAGAGGGAAGAGCGGTCACACCTCACTGAGCGTTTCATGATGTGACATTTTGCCGCTAACAGACACATGCTAACTGCTAAACTGGTCTGACATTTACACAGAGAGGGAGAGAGAGAGTCAGAAGAGAGAGTGAGAGAGAGAGATTCAAAAGAGAGAGAGAAAGTAGAGAGAAAATCCGGAGAGACAACAAGAGAGAAAGGAGAGACTCAGAAAAAGACAGACGAAGAGAAAGAGTCAGGAGAGACTGAGAGAAAATAGAGAGAAAGAGCTAGGGGAGACCGATAGCAAAGACAGACAAAGAGAAAGAGAATCTGTTATTTCTGTTGTTAGGTGTCTGATGTGTGTATTAAAATGCAGGGGTCTTCAAAGTTATTCAGGTCAAGGACCCCTTAGGCGATAGACACATGGGGCAGGGACCCCTGCTATACAGTGTGTGTGTGTGTATATATATATATATATATATATATATATATATATATATATATATATATATATATATGTGTGTGTGTGTGTGTGTGTGTGTGTTAATATTTATGTACTGTATGATGCGAGTGTATGTGTTTGTGTATGTTATTTAATGATTTGTGAACGAGTGTATGTGTTGTATGATGTTTAATGGTGTGTGTGAGAAAAATGCAGGCGGAGGCGTGTTGTGGTATCTGAGGAATCTACATTCACACCATCCATGAAAAAAGATGGAGGGATGTACCATCGTGGGCGGGAAAACTGTGTGTGTGTGTGTGTGTGTGTGTGTGTGTGTGTGTGTGTGTGTTTTCACTTAGTAAAAATAACTTAGCAGGACTGAAAATATCTGTGGACTGAGAGTGGGCTGGGGGTTTGTTGTGCTCCAGAGTGCAGGAGAGATTCCTCATTGCTTCAACTAGCGAAACAAAAATCTTTATTTCAGTCCAAACATGCAGGTAAAATCTTCCATAGTCGCTACAAACTGATCCTTCAGCATGTAAAACTGTTCCACTGTCCGAAATATACAAAATCTCTACACTTATAGTGAGTCTGTGTTCTTATTACAATCAACTGATTTACAAAAAAACCTACATTTTTAACATTCAAAATTCTATCGATCTATTATTTATTTATTTATTTATTTATTTATTTATTTGTTTGTTTGTTTGTTTGTTTTTTTGTTTTTTTGTTTATTTATTTGTATCCAATTTGTCCATTCAATCATTCATTCATTCATTCATTCATTCATTCAATTAATAATACAAATAAATAAATTAAATCGATACAAATATTTATTTACATACTTAATTACTTACAAATAAATAAATGGATGTAACTTTGTTTGGTTGTATATTTATTTTTTTGCCAATTAATTTTACTAATTACAAATTTTATCAAAATAATAGTTATTTTTTACTTATAAATTAATCAATTGATTGATATGTTTATTCATTTATTCATTCATTAGTAAATAAATACATTTAATTATGTTATTTATTTATTTATTTACTTGATCCTTGTACTTAATTACTTTAAACTAAATTGATACTTAACAACAAAAAAAAAAGATTTTTTTTTCATTGTGTTTAGTTGTTTGTTAATTTACTAAATACTTTATTAAATAATTCAATTCAATGAGTGAATTAATTGAATGAATTCCTTAATAGGTTTATTTATTCATTTATGGAGCTGAAAATAAGCCTTACTTGATTCAAAATGCATCTATTACAGTTTTTCTCAGTTTTTCTCGGATCATCCATAATATTCGCAAACCAGTAAATTTTTCTCGAAACAATGTGTACAACCAGCACAAAACATTGGATTTCTTGCGAAAGTCTGATCTTTACTCAAAATCTTTAGTTCATCTTTTAAAAGTGATCTTTGTGTGAATGAACATCTCATTCCCATCAGAATAAAAAGTCTCTTTGTGATTGTTCAATCATCAAAATGTGAAGTCGTCTTGTCAGTTTTCCTGATATAAACTATGGTTTTGGTTGGAATTATTAAAAATGCACAAAATTTAAATTTCTTCTGTTTGGCATCTATGAATTTCAGCAGCACAAATTCATTTATTTGATTGGATATTTAATTTATATTGATTACAAGAGACCGGACAGGATTCACACTTTTACTGTACTGTAATAATGTTTCTTCTTTCTTGGTTGTTCATCCATTTTCAGAAATTGTAATTCTGCATTTTGCTCTGTCTGCATTCTCTTCATTCAAGAGACAAAGGTTCACGAGATTCACTTCTGACCTGTTTTAGAGAACTAGATGATTATTGGTTGATCTGATGCCATTCACAATTAGTACAATTCTAAATTCATTGGACACTTGATCAATTCAAGTCACATTTACACAAAAAAAGAAAGATTATAGAGATTTAAGCTCGACAGAATCTGAAAATAGTTTACAGTTTAATGGTTTCAGTTGCTTTGGAGCGTTTTTCAAATCGAAATGAAATTCTTAAAACTACTTGTTCCTCCACATCAGGTCCTCATTTGTGCTCATCATAAGAACATTTCTACAATTTTGTACAATAATATTGTGTACGAGTGTCTGCTGTTTCCTACATTATCAGTTGTTTATTTCATGTTGATCAAAATATATTTTACTGGTTTCACCTGAATAGTTTTAACCCCCAAAACATCTCAGCATCAGTTCATTGTGTACGTCAGCGAATGTTAAATGATTCAACCAGTCATCAGAATCTGTCACTTAAAATTTCTATGTAACTTTTATTTTGGTGAATGTCTTAAATTGATGAATTGTGCAGATGAATCTTGAACGTTCACTAATGAAGAAGAGTTTACAGCATCAGATCAACCAGTAGTAAATGTAATAATAGACAGTATAAACATGAAGCCTAAATAATTGATGAATATACTAAGAGTGAAAATCTAAATAAATAAAACAGTTTATTAAAATTTTAGTTTGTTATAAATAAAAGCATTTATTCCCAAACAGCTTTATGAGTTTCTCTGTAGCTGAAAAAAACAGGAAGTTAAAAAGTGTAGTAAAAAGCAGATTTATTTAATTATTTCATTCTGTATTTTATTATGCATCAGAAATCACAGCAAGGGCACTGTATATTATGGGATGCATCATACAAGAAGGTTTGAATCCACTTCTGTGTACAAGATACAGATACCATAATGTATTCGATTAGAACGAGGGCACTGAGAATGATTCGACACTTTCCGTCCAATCGGGGTCCAGAGCTGCTCATGGCTGCTGAGTTTGAAAACAGTAGATGTATCCTGCTCAGGTTCGCTGAATCGAATAAAGAATAAGAATAAGCATTATATTTGAAGAAGTGAGATATGAGGAGCAAAGAGCTGATGTAGCAGAGTTTGGTTTCTGAAATGTTCTGAAATATCTGATTAGTGAGGTGTGGAGATGTTTGAGTGGTGGAGTTCAGGCTGTTTGGTGTTCCCTCTGAGTGCACTTAGTATATATACTGTACATACAAGAATAATGGAGAATATTACAATCCATACATCTCTCTCTCTCTCTCTCTCTCTCTCTCTCTCTCTCTCTCTCAGTCACTCACAGTGGAGAATGCTGCTGTTTCTGTCTCTTACGCCTGTCACTAAGTTTGTGGAAACCTGAGCATAAGATTGGCATGTGCGTCTTTTTGGGGCATTCCATTCCACATTTCCTATGAAAATAAGCTCCACTCTTCTGGTAAGATGTTCCACTAGAATTTGTGGGAATTTGTAGAGATTCATTTAGACACAAGGGTGTAAGTAAAGTCAGGAACTGATGAGAGGAGGCCTGGTGTGAGGAGGACTGGTGTGAGGAGGCCTGGTGTGAGGAGGCCTGGTGTGAGAAGGACTGGTGTGAGGAGGCCTGGGGTCCAGTCAGCATCAACATTGTAATGTCTCCTTACACAAACGTCAGCACAAAAATTATTCTTTTTTTTAAATACTGAAGGAATATTGAAGCTGGATCGCTCTGTTGCCTCCACACCAGACAGCTGAACATACAGAAGAACATCTGAGGAGCCGAGAAACATGTATGAGATAAAAAAAAAATGGCACCATCAAAGATAAAATATCTTTCCTTGATACCATCTGTCCTTCCATTTCCTCTCCTTTCTCCTCCCATCTCTTTTTCCTTTTATTTAACAAGTGACAGCTCATCTAATCATCTGTCTCCTCACGTCTCGTTTCTGTCAGTGTTGCTGTGTTACAGAACGCATCACGTGACGAATAAAGTGGCTGTCAGGGTTTCCTCCAACATGGATATCCAAAATGACTAAAACATGCTAAAGCTTTAAAAGCCTGACTAATGCATCATTTACGCATTTGCTCATCTCATCGTTTCTCACACATTTCCTCATCACATCGTTGTCTCATCACATTGTTTCTTACACGTTTCCTCATCATGCATTTGCTCATCTCATCGTTTCTCACACGTTTCCACATCACATCGTTTGTCACACGTTTTCTCATCACAACATTTTCTCATCTCATCGTTTCTCACACGTTTGCTCATTACATCGTTTCTCACACGGTTCCTCACACGTTTCCTTCTCATATTTTCTCATCTCATCATTTCTCACACGTTTCCTCATCACATCGTTTCTTACACGTTTTCTCATCACGCATTTCCTCATCTTATCGTTTCTCACACGTTTCCTCATTATACTTTTTCTCACCACATCAATTCTCACACATTTCCTCATAACATAATTTCTCACACGTTTCCTTCTCACATCGTTTCTCACACCCTTCCTCTTTACATCCTTTCCCACATTTCCTCATCACATTTCATCACATCGTTTCTCACATTTCCTCATCACATTGTTTCTCACACATTTCCTCATAACACAATTAAAATGTATTTGTAGAGCGCTTTTTACAATAGACATTTTCTCAAAGCAGCTTTACACAGATAAAGATGTAATAAGGTTTTATAAAAGAATGTGAAAGTTTATAAGGTATTTCCTTATAATTGTTTATCCCTAATGAGTGAACCATAAGTGACTGGGGCAAGGAGAAACTCCCTGAGATGGTAGGATGGAGTCAAGATGGCGTCGGTGAGGTTGGCTGCTCCGGCTATCACCTTAACTCTGGACTGTCACTCAACTCTGAACTCTGAACTTGCACAGCACAGTGTCACTTTATACAACACTATACTGCACAAGGACACTTTTAGGGGGATCACACTAAAAATACTTTTATTACTTTAATTTGTACAGTCAATATCTGCCATACTCATCCATCCTTTCTAGAATTCATGTATATCCATATTTTTCTATACTTTATACTTTTTTCAATATATCTACTTTATATTTTTATCCTTATATTCTATTTCTTATCATGTTCAAATGTTGGACAGTCGTATAAAAACATTTCACTGCATGTCGTACTCTGTATGAATGTGTATGTGACAACAAAATTAGAATTTGAGGATGCACCCTTGAGAGGAACTAGACTCAAAAGGGAACCATCCTCATTTGGGTGGCACCGAATGTCCATTCGTTGTAATTACATTTAAATAGACTGTTGGTATTAATTACAATCCAAGTCAATCCTCAAAACTCTTGAGTTGCTCAGCAGCTTCATGGATCTTTAGGCTGTAGATGTGGAACCATCCCCAGCTGCACAGAGTGGTCTCAATTAAGAAGGACACATTAAAGAGAATTTTTTTAAATGTAGTGTTAAATGGTGTTAAAAAACCAGTTCACCGTAATCAGTAAAACTGAAATCATTCATTCTTTTAAATGAATAAAGCTCTAAAAACAGAAATAAGGCTGATCAATCCTTTTTTCTCTATTTGATTTTTGCTTATGTAGATTTTTGCTTCTCCTACAATGTAGTTGATCAGTTCCCATTTCAGTTTTTTCTGTTTTTCTCCGAAAATGGACCGAACCTGGGACCACGTTTTACCAAAATAGTTTTCAGACGTCGAACAGCGGGTTAAGATCTTTGCATTTTAAAAAACAGTGTAAAACAGTTTCTTTTTCATTTCAAAAGAGACAAACCTGAAAAACATCTGGATTTAATTCAGAAATTCAAACATTTAACACAACTGCTCCATGTAAATTTCTTCACTGCAAATCACCTGCTCTTTTACTACGTGGCATTTTATAGAACACTCCCCAGGTTGGCTTAACGTCCTCTAAAACTAGAAGCTTTTCTCTTCTCATTGTTTTTGCTCTCCCATCCAGCTTTCTTCTGTATACAGGTTTTACACAACACTTGTAGATTTCTTTACCTTTGTAATGTCTGTCGTCTGAGTCAAGATATAAACCATTGTATCCATTTCGTTTGGGTAAAAGTTCTAGTTCAGGGAAGGGGTCACCTTTATCCAGTGTTTCAGTCCCTTTATGATATTCCTTAATTAAAATCAGTTCATCTGCTGACAGTCTGCTGATTCATTTATTGATCATGATCTCTGTGTGTCGCAGTGACCGTAGCCCGAGCTCCTCGACCGAAACTTCTGCAGTGTCCACCAGTCTCTTCAGTGTTGTGAGTGTATTGTGTTGGAGTGAAGCCTGGAAGATGTCTTTAATGCCTATTCGTCTTCCTCCCACTAAAGGCTTTTCCAGAAGCCAGTAGACTGAAACAGCAGAGCTACAGGATCCATGCTTAAACAGAGTCCATGCTTTAAAAACAATTTTATAAAAGTTAGACATGTTAAAAACCTTTAAAACAGTTGGGTACTTCAAAAATGAGGTACAGTCACAAACATTGTTTTTTTTCTCAGAACAAAACTCATAACATCTCTCCATATCAGGGAATTAGATCCAATCAGGCATTTTTGTATGGAATGAAAGCAAAATCTTGCGATTCAGCTCCTAATGTCCCCTGCTCTCCTTTCTCTTTAGAGAGGACGCTCTGAGGAACCCAGTGTAGTTTGTCCCATACAAAGTGGACTAATGATGACTATCTTTTCAACAAGGCCCATAGGGGGCTCCAGGCAAGCTGGGCGATGCCAAAGTGTACCATCCCTCTGATCACACAATAAACACAGGTTCACATAAACACATGCTCCCTCACACACTTTTCAGACGCATCACACACTAATCACACACACTCTAAATCTAAAATTGTAGCTGGATGAGCTCTGTCTCTGAGACACCTGTCAGGGAACGAGTCTGATGTGTTTCTCTCTCTAAAGAAAAAGGAAAAAAAACTTGTCTTCTATACTGCCTACGCTCCTCACTAAACAGAGAGATGAGGAGAATAAATAGAGAAAAAGACATAGCAAGAAAAGAGAAAAAGAGAGATTAAGAGAGAGAGAGAGAGAGAGAGAAAGGGTGAGAAACAATAAAAACGAGAGACGGACAGGAAGACTGATAAATGACAGGAAAAAGATGGGAGAGAGAGAAAAAGAGAGGGAGGGAGGGAGGGAAGGAGGGAGGAAGGGGAATCAGTTCTCTCTCCTACCTGCCTCCTACACTCGGAGTGGTTTTGGAAGGCTTGAAGGAGGAGGAAGACGAGGAGGAGGGAGATCTTCATCACCACTCTGTGGCATCTCATAACCCTTACACACACACACACACACACACACTTCACAGATTTTGAGCAGCTCACTCCCACACAGTGTGGCTCGGAGGAGATAGAGAATATTCTCCTTCACACAGAGAGTAAATAAATAAATGCAGTAACACATCAAACTCTGTGCTGCTCAGTGCTTCGGCTCTTTCACGTTCGCTTTCATGCAAATGAATCGAGCCTCGCTTTCCCTTCGAGCTCCTTATCACACTCCTCAGATATCACGCCCACCTTAACGCTGCTAATAACAACGACTCCTGTGACCTTCTGATCCAGCTAGATGTTTCATTTTATTCAATTTCGTATAAATCTCTTTTCAATCGTGTACGTAGGTGATAATCCACCTCACACACAGACTTGGGTGGATATTCAGTACCATCCAGATGAGAATGGATTTCCTTTGGGGTCTGGTTCCTCCCAAGGGTGCTTCCTAATGCCATTTCAGGGAGCTTTTCCATCCTGTTGTCACCACTGGCTTGCTCATTAGGGATAAACGTATAGGCATTAACATGTAAATGCATATTTTATTACCTATTTATCTCTTTAAAGCTGCTTTCGGACAATGTCTACAAATAAAACTGAATTGAATTGTAAACCCAGGACACCCCAAGCTGACGGTCAGCCATCTGGCAATGTCTGGTGGTTTTTGAGTGTCGGACAGGTTTAGTTTTTCGAGTGTTCCACACGGTTGGCTTTAGTCGGAGCTCGTCGGTGAGAATGAGAACTCTACTGGCTATTCTGCTTTGCGAATGAGCACACGGGGAAAACAAACGAAACCGACGGACGCAAACAACAACGAAGTAAAAAACGAACGCACAGACACTCGTTCTCATTCTTGCCTCTTGTCTTGTCACCCCATTCGACCAGAGGATTATTTTAATAATATCATGGCTTCATCCACAAAAAGAAGACAGAGGGATTACGGGGCCATTTGCAACTTAATAGACATGACTGAAAAAAAACAACACGGGTCTGTTAGTAATGATTGCGGCAGGTGTAAATGCTGCTTGCTTTATATCATGGGTCGCCAAATCAAAACAGATCAAATTCTTGAATGGGCTCCGTTTCACCTTTTTCTACCACATTATTTCCTTCCATTTAACTTTCCATTAATGTGCTTGGATACAGCAGTCTGTGAACAGCAGCTTCTTCAGTGATGACCTTTTGTGTCTCATCCTCCATGTGCAGGGTGTCAATGATCGTCTTCTGGACAACTGTCAAGTCAGCAGTTTTCCCCATGATTGTGGAGCCTGAACCAGACTGAGACACCATTTAAAGGCTCAGGAAACCTTTGCAGGTGTTTGGGTTTAATGAGCTGATTAGAGTGAGACACCAGAAGTCTCCAATATTTAACCTTTTCACAATATTCTTAATTTTTTGAGATACTGGATTTTGGGTTTTCACTAAATCTATATGATATACGAGTTTCACTTTTTGTATTGAATGACTAAAGAAATCAACTTTTCAATGACATTGTAATCTATTGAGATGCACCTGTATGTATATGCCTCTGTGTTTGATTTATTTTATACCACAGTAATTACACAGCAATTACTTTAGGTTTATTGTAGCTCCTTTGTCCTGAAGATGTCTGAATGGACAGTTGGTGCCACCCAGATGATGATGGGTTCCCTTTTAAGTCTCAAGGTTTCTTCCTCGTGCCATTTAAGGGAGTTTTTCCTTTATTATGGATAAACTATAGGGAGAAAAGGTCTACATTTTGTAGAATTGCTTTAAGGTCTATATTTTCTAGAACTGTAGATATATACAACTATACTGTGTAAATGTAAAAATAAAGAATTTATCTGTTAAAAAACGTGTGAATCGTGTTTAAAAAACAAATAACATTTGACACATATGTAAATAAATGAATTGTATGAGGAAAAAAAACGCAGACGCACTCACATTAAGTGTCTGTGTGTTTTTTGTACGTCTGAAACACTTTACTTAATAAAATATCTTGTATTCTTCTTTCCCTCTGTCAGAGATCCCCTACAGCTCTCTCGCTGTCTCCCTCTCGTCACACTCCTAATGGGAAAAAATGTTCATTATGTTTAAGCACAGCTTCATCTGTGTTCAGGTTGTAATTAGGAATGTCAGTGAAGCCTCGCCAGCTGAGTGTGATCGGACACCGTGATGCCTCAGGACTCGAGTCTGAGAGTCATTAAAATCACACAACGAGTAAAGAGCAGTGATCGGACGGCTCACGTCTCGAGTTACATTGCGCAGATTGATCCTGTGTATCAGATTGATCCCGATAGACGACTGGATCGTGTATCTAATGTTCTAACTCTCACTCCTGCTGCAGTGGCATCCCCTAACACCAGTACAACCAACCCATGCTCACCCTGTGTTGGTATTCTATCTATGGAGATGTGAGCCATGAAGAGTTGACGCATGGAGAAGTTACCCATAAAGACATGTCCTATGTCGAAGTGTTTCATGAAGAAGTGTCCCATGGCAAAGTGTTCCATGGAGAAGAAGAGAAACATAACCATGGTTTCATCCTAACCGTTTATTGGAAGTGTGTATGTTAGAAGCTGTACAGGGTTTGGTTATTTATGTATTGTTGTGTGTGACTGGAGTGTAATTGTTTTCCCTTCATATCGAGGTTTTTTGTCTCTGGATTTGAGCTAATGCAGAACTTTGAGCGCTGACCCTCAGCTGCATTTTGCATGAAATTGTAAAAGTTTCCAGGAATGCAAGGTCGTCCTGCAGGTCACAGGCTTCGTGAAGCGGAACTATCGCATCTCGGACAGGTATCATTTCTGATTTTACAAATTTGCTGCAGATTCCCAGCGTGACTTCGGAGAGAGCGTTGACCTTGAAAGCTCCTTCAGACCATTGATTTGTTTAGCTGGGAAAAAAAAAGCTGACAGCTCCTCGTTAGCCGAGCTCTCCAACCGAGAGAGAGAGAGAGAGAGAGAGAGAGAGAGAGAGGAAGAGAGACAAACAGACAGACAGAGGGAGCGAGAGAGAGACAGACAGAAACACAGACAAACAGAGAAGAAAAGAGAAGCAGACAGACAGACACAGACAGACAGACAGAAGTGAGAGAAAGAGAGAGCACAGATAATATCAGTGGTAG